>NW_025728681.1:15000-20000 GCF_021461385.2 Schistocerca piceifrons
CATTCGCGGTTTCACCTTAATGCGGCTTGTACTGAGACATGCATGGCTTAATCTTTGAGACAAGCATATGACTACTGGCAGGATCAACCAGGGAGCTGCGTCAACTAGAGCTGAGCAGCCGGCCGCCCGGGAGTGTGTCCCGGGGGCCCGCGCGAACACGCAAGCGTCCGCTCAATCATTCTGCAAACAGGAGGAGGCTGAGCTCCCCTGCACAATACACCTCGAAACCCTCTCAGGTCCCGGCGGCGCGCAGCGCCGTCCCAAGTACTTGGTCGGGTTCGAGAGAGGCGCAATCGCCCGGAGTTAGGCGAGTAGACGCTTTCGGTGCGACCACCCGTGCTCCCAACTGAGCTTGCCGCTGCCGACAGAGGCCCGGGAGCGTGCTGTCGTGGCATTGCCGGCGGGAGACAACACGCGCCACCTACGGTGACCGGCAGCTCCAACGCCAGCGCCACAGAAGGACAAAAGCCCCACTTGGGTGCCGAAGCGAACTCTCCCAGCACAGCGCACACGCCAACACATCCGCACAGCTGCGATACAAACCACCAGCGAGAACCGCTGGGGCGACCGAGCAGCAGACGGCGTCGCGGCGCCGAGCGCCGGGCGGCGGCGCATCCTCAACGCACACAGTCCTCAATCGGACCAGCACACTGCAGATGTCCACCGCGCTTCGCACCGGGCCCGCGAGGACCTACTTTGGCCGCACGGCGCCGCGCGCAGGGTGCGCCGGCGCGCAGCTGCGACGCCTGCCGCGTCCGTCGGCCGGCGCGCCTGCCACTGGCCGCCCCCACCAGCCGGCTGTAGCGCGTGCGCCCACGCACCGCGCGGCCAGCACGCCGGGAGGCGCCCCCTCACCGGCCGGGGACGGTCCCACCCAGCCACCGCCGCGTATCGCTTCACACCCAGATGCCGTTCAGTTTCGTCGGCATGGTGGGTATCGCTGGAACAACCGGTTAGTACCTCAACCTATCGTCGCCATCACCGATTCACCCCTAGCGAGAACAACCGCACCACAACGGGTTACCATTTCTTCATTTGCGTAACTTCACCAGAAAACGTAGGCGTCCATCGCCATTTGCAACTTCAACCATTATTGCATGCCTGTGTCAGGTGTCACGCCACACTACGTCTGCCCACATACACGCAACAAAATGTGCACGCCTAGACAATACGTGGAAGGTGGCCCCCGTACGTATGCGATGTCCATTGCTCGAACGACTGTCAACCGGCTTCTGTAGCATGTCGCAGATATGGAACGCGCTGCACCATGCCATCACGGTGTGTGAGGAGAGACGACTAGGTCCGAATACATCAACAGACAGCTCATGCTGATCGCCATCCACGGCGTCCGTTCCTCCCACACGTCTCTATGGCGTACCACACTGCAATCCAGCTCTCATAGGGAGACGACACGTAGCTGCGTGCACAATATTTGCACTGTATGGTCCGCCGTTTTTGGGCGCAGTCGTTGTACGGTCACACATGTGCCACGATGTATCATTCAGTACATAAGGACGAATGTGCAGTACAGATTGTGGTTCACGCGTACGACATCAGCGGACAGTTGACACAGGCCGCACCACAACGTAGCCTGCGTACGTCGCATGCGAAGGGCATTGAACATGCAAACTTGTCACCAACCACCTTGCGAAGGCAGGGGGCAAGGTGGGGACGTGGGGAGAGGTGGGGGGGGGGGGGGGGCGGCATGTACGCCCTGCTGCCATCCACATTACAGTGTACAGCAGGAGCATGTGGAAAGTCAGCAAGACTTGCAAGGTGTTTAACATGAAGCGATACACAGGGGAGCGGGCAGTGCGAGTAGCGAACTATATTGCGAGGGTTGCGGGTGGGCAACACTACACTAATTGAACGAGTCGTATAACAATTACAGAGCAGGTTTAGGCGACAACGTGGGTTACGATAGGCGACAACGTGGGTTACGTTAGGGGACAACGTGGGTTACGTTAGGGGACAACGTGGGTTACGTTAGGGGACAACGTGGGTTACGTTAGGGGACAACGTGGGTTACGTTAGGGGACAACGTGGGTTACGTTAGGGGACAACGTGGGTTACGTTAGGGGACAACGTGGGTTAGGTTAAGGCACAACATGGGTTAGGTTAAGGCACAACATGGGTTAGGTTAAGGCACAACATGGGTTAGGTTAAGGCACAACATGGGTTAGGTTAAGGCACAACATGGGTTAGGTTACGGCACAACATGGGTTAGGTTAAGGCACAACATGGGTTAGGTTAGGGGACAACATGGGTTAGGTTAAGGCACAACATGGGTTAGGTTAAGGCACAACATGGGTTAGGTTAGGGGACAACATGGGTTAGGTTAGGGCACAACATGGGTTAGGTTAGGGGACAACATGGGTTAGGTTAGGGGACAACATGGGTTAGGTTAGGGGACAACATGGGTTAGGTTAGGGGACAACATGGGTTAGGTTAGGGGACAACATGGGTTAGGTTAGGGGACAACATGGGTTAGGTTAGGGGACAACATGGGTTAGGTTAGGGGACAACATGGGTTAGGTTAAGGCACAACATGGGTTAGGTTAGGGGACAACATGGGTTAGGTTAGGGGACAACATGGGTTAGGTTAGGGGACAACATGGGTTAGGTTAAGGCACAACATGGGTTAGGTTAGGGCACAACATGGGTTAGGTTAGGGCACAACATGGGTTAGGTTAGGGCACAACATGGGTTAGGTTAGGGGACAACATGGGTTAGGTTAGGGGACAACATGGGTTAGGTTAGGGGACAACATGGGTTAGGTTAGGGGACAACATGGGTTAGGTTAGGGGACAACATGGGTTAGGTTAGGGGACAACATGGGTTAGGTTAGGGGACAACATGGGTTAGGTTAGGGGACAACATGGGTTAGGTTAGGGGACAACATGGGTTAGGTTAGGGGACAACATGGGTTAGGTTAAGGCACAACATGGGTTAGGTTAAGGCACAACATGGGTTAGGTTAGGGGACAACATGGGTTAGGTTAGGGGACAACATGGGTTAGGTTAGGGGACAACATGGGTTAGGTTAAGGCACAACATGGGTTAGGTTAGGGGACAACATGGGTTAGGTTAAGGCACAACATGGGTTAGGTTAGGGGACAACATGGGTTAGGTTAGGGGACAACATGGGTTAGGTTAAGGCACAACATGGGTTAGGTTAAGGCACAACATGGGTTAGGTTAAGGCACAACATGGGTTAGGTTAGGGGACAACATGGGTTAGGTTAGGGGACAACTTGGGTTAGGTTAGGGGACAACATGGGTTAGGTTAAGGCACAACATGGGTTAGGTTAAGGCACAACATGGGTTAGGTTAGGGGACAACATGGGTTAGGTTAGGGGACAACATGGGTTAGGTTAGGGGACAACATGGGTTAGGTTAAGGCACAACATGGGTTAGGTTAGGGGACAACATGGGTTAGGTTAAGGCACAACATGGGTTAGGTTAGGGGACAACATGGGTTAGGTTAGGGGACAACATGGGTTAGGTTAAGGCACAACATGGGTTAGGTTAAGGCACAACATGGGTTAGGTTAAGGGACAACATGGGTTAGGTTAGGGGACAACTTGGGTTAGGTTAGGGGACAACATGGGTTAGGTTAAGGCACAACATGGGTTAGGTTAAGGCACAACATGGGTTAGGTTAAGGTACAACATGGGTTAGGTTAAGGTACAACATGGGTTAGGTTAGGTTACACGTTGTTGTAAGGAAAGGTGTGGGGGGGGGGGGGGGGCGGGGCGGCAGGTTCGTTGATAGTGATTATAGTAAGTGAATGCTTGTGACATGATGAGATTTGTCACGTCAGGATGCACCTTTGGCTTATTAGAGGCGGCGCTCCAATTCTATGCTTGTGTCAGACCTGTGTCTTTGACTCATGTCATTGTTTGTGCGCTGTGACAGGAGGTACTATTGTGATGTTGGGTGCACCGTTGTATAGGACATGTGTGGGTGTTGGTGCCTTATCTGCGCAATGGTGGATGTCGAAAGGGTGGGATATTCTATTTTCCGCATGGACCTCCTGGTCTGGTTGTGATAGTGTGGATTGTGTAATGTGGCGGAGAGGATGCACTGGATGTTGTTCCATGCTGGTGCTTACATATTGTATGTGCGCCTGTTAGAAGCAGAGAGTGGTGCGTGATCAGAGTGTCTGGCTGACGTGTGGTTCCCATTGTGGGCAGACTCTTTCAGCATGTATACGGACAGTTGTATATATTTTCTGTAGTTTGATGGCTCTGCATTGATTACTAATCAGCGCCGTGTGTACGGGTAATCTGGTTCCAGTCCACAATGTTCTATCTGTGTACATTAGTGACAAAGACTCCCCCCATGCAGTGGGGCTCGGTCTGTTATAACTCTTCCGCGTAATATATTTGCCCCACGTTTTTGCGAGTGCGAGTGCGAGTGCAACGCGCATGGGGACCGACATGCTGATGGCTCGGTATCGGACGCCGTACAGTGAGCAACGCGATCGCGTCTCTCGCTCGTAAGTGGTACAGGTCGCGGCTCATGTATAGGGACAGCGGGAATGTCGCATATTGGAAATAACTCTTCATGAAACGCAAGTTATAGGGGTGGATTGCACTTTACGAGTGCGGGAAACGTCCGCCGTTCATCCGCTGGAGGTGCGCGTTTGGCGGTTGGGGTGGTCCACGAACGGGTGCGGGTGGAGTCATTGCCGGTCCACGGCTTCGTGCGGCAGAGCCACTGGAGAATGGGTGCTATGGTCGACAGAGGCTGCAGGCTTTGTGGGTGGCGTCGAAAGGCGGGCACTGTGGCGCCATCGCTGTCTTAGTCGGCTTGGCGTCTCATAGATGGCGGTGGCGTCGTTGCAGGAGGTCATGTTGCGGGAGACCTACAGATGGCGGTATGTTTTGTGGTGCGGACGTAGTGTTGTCAGATGCGCATAGATGGCGGTATTGCATGTGCTTTCGCCCTATTTTCATAGATGGCGATACTGTTTTGCCGGCATGGGTGGCGTAGTTCC
>NW_025728681.1:27500-30000 GCF_021461385.2 Schistocerca piceifrons
AGCTGAGCAGCCGGCCGCCCGGGAGTGTGTCCCGGGGGCCCGCGCGAACACGCAAGCGTCCGCTCAATCATTCTGCAAACAGGAGGAGGCTGAGCTCCCCTGCACAATACACCTCGAAACCCTCTCAGGTCCCGGCGGCGCGCAGCGCCGTCCCAAGTACTTGGTCGGGTTCGAGAGAGGCGCAATCGCCCGGAGTTAGGCGAGTAGACGCTTTCGGTGCGACCACCCGTGCTCCCAACTGAGCTTGCCGCTGCCGACAGAGGCCCGGGAGCGTGCTGTCGTGGCATTGCCGGCGGGAGACAACACGCGCCACCTACGGTGACCGGCAGCTCCAACGCCAGCGCCACAGAAGGACAAAAGCCCCACTTGGGTGCCGAAGCGAACTCTCCCAGCACAGCGCACACGCCAACACATCCGCACAGCTGCGATACAAACCACCAGCGAGAACCGCTGGGGCGACCGAGCAGCAGACGGCGTCGCGGCGCCGAGCGCCGGGCGGCGGCGCATCCTCAACGCACACAGTCCTCAATCGGACCAGCACACTGCAGATGTCCACCGCGCTTCGCACCGGGCCCGCGAGGACCTACTTTGGCCGCACGGCGCCGCGCGCAGGGTGCGCCGGCGCGCAGCTGCGACGCCTGCCGCGTCCGTCGGCCGGCGCGCCTGCCACTGGCCGCCCCCACCAGCCGGCTGTAGCGCGTGCGCCCACGCACCGCGCGGCCAGCACGCCGGGAGGCGCCCCCTCACCGGCCGGGGACGGTCCCACCCAGCCACCGCCGCGTATCGCTTCACACCCAGATGCCGTTCAGTTTCGTCGGCATGGTGGGTATCGCTGGAACAACCGGTTAGTACCTCAACCTATCGTCGCCATCACCGATTCACCCCTAGCGAGAACAACCGCACCACAACGGGTTACCATTTCTTCATTTGCGTAACTTCACCAGAAAACGTAGGCGTCCATCGCCATTTGCAACTTCAACCATTATTGCATGCCTGTGTCAGGTGTCACGCCACACTACGTCTGCCCACATACACGCAACAAAATGTGCACGCCTAGACAATACGTGGAAGGTGGCCCCCGTACGTATGCGATGTCCATTGCTCGAACGACTGTCAACCGGCTTCTGTAGCATGTCGCAGATATGGAACGCGCTGCACCATGCCATCACGGTGTGTGAGGAGAGACGACTAGGTCCGAATACATCAACAGACAGCTCATGCTGATCGCCATCCACGGCGTCCGTTCCTCCCACACGTCTCTATGGCGTACCACACTGCAATCCAGCTCTCATAGGGAGACGACACGTAGCTGCGTGCACAATATTTGCACTGTATGGTCCGCCGTTTTTGGGCGCAGTCGTTGTACGGTCACACATGTGCCACGATGTATCATTCAGTACATAAGGACGAATGTGCAGTACAGATTGTGGTTCACGCGTACGACATCAGCGGACAGTTGACACAGGCCGCACCACAACGTAGCCTGCGTACGTCGCATGCGAAGGGCATTGAACATGCAAACTTGTCACCAACCACCTTGCGAAGGCAGGGGGCAAGGTGGGGACGTGGGGAGAGGTGGGGGGGGGGGGCGGCATGTACGCCCTGCTGCCATCCACATTACAGTGTACAGCAGGAGCATGTGGAAAGTCAGCAAGACTTGCAAGGTGTTTAACATGAAGCGATACACAGGGGAGCGGGCAGTGCGAGTAGCGAACTATATTGCGAGGGTTGCGGGTGGGCAACACTACACTAATTGAACGAGTCGTATAACAATTACAGAGCAGGTTTAGGCGACAACGTGGGTTACGATAGGCGACAACGTGGGTTACGTTAGGGGACAACGTGGGTTACGTTAGGGGACAACGTGGGTTACGTTAGGGGACAACGTGGGTTACGTTAGGGGACAACGTGGGTTACGTTAGGGGACAACGTGGGTTACGTTAGGGGACAACGTGGGTTACGTTAGGGGACAACGTGGGTTAGGTTAAGGCACAACATGGGTTAGGTTAAGGCACAACATGGGTTAGGTTAAGGCACAACATGGGTTAGGTTAAGGCACAACATGGGTTAGGTTAAGGCACAACATGGGTTAGGTTACGGCACAACATGGGTTAGGTTAAGGCACAACATGGGTTAGGTTAGGGGACAACATGGGTTAGGTTAGGGGACAACATGGGTTAGGTTAAGGCACAACATGGGTTAGGTTAAGGCACAACATGGGTTAGGTTAGGGGACAACATGGGTTAGGTTAGGGCACAACATGGGTTAGGTTAGGGGACAACATGGGTTAGGTTAGGGGACAACATGGGTTAGGTTAGGGGACAACATGGGTTAGGTTAGGGGACAACATGGGTTAGGTTAGGGGACAACATGGGTTAGGTTAGGGGACAACATGGGTTAGGTTAGGGGACAACATGGGTTAGGTTAGGGGACAACATGGGTTAGGTTAAGGCACAACATGGGTTAGGTTAGGGGACAACATGGGTTAGGTTAGGGGACA
>NW_025728682.1:0-5000 GCF_021461385.2 Schistocerca piceifrons
TTCTTGTCATATGATGTATCCATTATATTGGAGAGGCATAGTGTATCAAGAGGTAAAACCCTGTTTTATAATTTTGTAACAAAGTGATTTCAGAATTTCTGAGACACTGAACCATGTGCCGATGGTTGATCATAGTAACATTTTGTAGCAGAATACTAGAACACAATAACCTTCCTGTAACTTGTAGACAGCTCAGCTACTCTACAAATAAACAACTAGTTCTTCTGTAACTCAAGGAGGAATAGGATTAATAGTCCTATTGAACTTCCTAATATATGTAAGAAATAGGAACTGCTATGCTTTCAAACACTTTGCAAGATCTTGCTATAATTTCAGCTAACCATTTTTTAAATACTTTTATAAGGTCACCATCAAGCAAATGGTAATAAAATACCAATGCCACCATCCATTTCCGATATCTAGAAGGCAAGTGGGCTAAACTCGTTATCTAGGAATGAGAGGGGGGGGGGAGAGGGTTGGTGACCTTGACTTTGAGAAGGTGAGGGGAGCTCTGGCATCACTGCATGGGGGATGGGGTGACCTATATAGGAGGGGGAAACTCTAGCAACAATGCAGCATGCACTGGTTTTTGCCTTTGCCTATTACTGCTGTTCGTCTATGGGGTATCCAGACCCAAGCACTGACCTGGCGTAACAAAGAATATGATTTATCTGACCAGGGAACACATTTTCCGTTGGTCAATGACCCAATCATGATGACCCCTGTCCACAGCAATCGTAACTGACGCTGCCGTTAGGGCGACATGGGAACACCCAAATGGCGATGGACGCCTACGTTTTCTGGTGAAGTTACGCAAATGAAGAAATGGTAACCCGTTGTGGTGCGGTTGTTCTCGCTAGGGGTGAATCGGTGATGGCGACGATAGGTTGAGGTACTAACCGGTTGTTCCAGCGATACCCACCATGCCGACGAAACTGAACGGCATCTGGGTGTGAAGCGATACGCGGCGGTGGCTGGGTGGGACCGTCCCCGGCCGGTGAGGGGGGCGCCTCCCGGCGTGCTGGCCCGCGCGGTGCGTGGGCGCACGCGCTACAGCCGGCTGGTTGGGGGGCGGCCAGTGGCAGGCGCGCCGGCCGACGGACGCGGCAGGCGTCGCAGCTGCGCGCCGGCGCACCCTGCGCGCGGCGCCGTGCGGCCAAAGTAGGTCCTCGCGGGCCCGGTGCGAAGCGCGGTGGACATCTGCAGTGTGCTGGTCCGATTGAGGACTGTGTGCGTTGAGGATGCGCCGCCGCCCGGCGCTCGGCGCCGCGACGCCGTCTGCTGCTCGGTCGCCCCCAGCGGTTCTCGCTGGTGGTTTTGTATCGCAGCTGTGCGGATGTGTTGGCGTGTGCCGCTGTGCTGGGAGAGTTCGCTTCGGCACCCAAGTGGGGCTTTTTGTCCTTCTGTGGCGCTGGCGTTGGAGCTGCCGGTCACCGTAGGTGGCGCGTGTTGTCTCCCGCCGGCAATGCCACGACAGCACGCTCCCGGGCCTCTGTCGGCAGCGGCAAGCTCAGTTGGGAGCACGGGTGGTCGCACCGAAAGCGTCTACTCGCCTAACTCCGGGCGATTGCGCCTCTCTCGAACCCGACCAAGTACTTGGGACGGCGCTGCGCGCCGCCGGGACCTGAGAGGGTTTCGAGGTGTATTGTGCAGGGGAGCTCAGCCTCCTCCTGTTTGCAGAATGATTGAGCGGACGCTTGCGTGTTCGCGCGGGCCCCCCGGGACACACTCCCGGGCGGCCGGCTGCTCAGCTCTAGTTGACGCAGCTCCCTGGTTGATCCTGCCAGTAGTCATATGCTTGTCTCAAAGATTAAGCCATGCATGTCTCAGTACAAGCCGCATTAAGGTGAAACCGCGAATGGCTCATTAAATCAGTTATGGTTCCTTAGATCGTACCCACGTTACTTGGATAACTGTGGTAATTCTAGAGCTAATACATGCAAACAGAGTCCCGACCAGAGATGGAAGGGACGCTTTTATTAGATCAAAACCAATCGGTCGGCTCGTCCGGTCCGTTTGCCTTGGTGACTCTGAATAACTTTGGGCTGATCGCACGGTCCTCGTACCGGCGACGCATCTTTCAAATGTCTGCCTTATCAACTGTCGATGGTAGGTTCTGCGCCTACCATGGTTGTAACGGGTAACGGGGAATCAGGGTTCGATTCCGGAGAGGGAGCCTGAGAAACGGCTACCACATCCAAGGAAGGCAGCAGGCGCGCAAATTACCCACTCCCGGCACGGGGAGGTAGTGACGAAAAATAACGATACGGGACTCATCCGAGGCCCCGTAATCGGAATGAGTACACTTTAAATCCTTTAACGAGTATCTATTGGAGGGCAAGTCTGGTGCCAGCAGCCGCGGTAATTCCAGCTCCAATAGCGTATATTAAAGTTGTTGCGGTTAAAAAGCTCGTAGTTGGATTTGTGTCCCACGCTGTTGGTTCACCGCCCGTCGGTGTTTAACTGGCATGTATCGTGGGACGTCCTGCCGGTGGGGCGAGCCGAAGGCGTGCGACCGCCCCGTGCGTGCTCGTGCGTCCCGAGGCGGACCCCGTTGAAATCCTACCAGGGTGCTCTTTATTGAGTGTCTCGGTGGGCCGGCACGTTTACTTTGAACAAATTAGAGTGCTTAAAGCAGGCAAGCCCGCCTGAATACTGTGTGCATGGAATAATGGAATAGGACCTCGGTTCTATTTTGTTGGTTTTCGGAACCCGAGGTAATGATTAATAGGGACAGGCGGGGGCATTCGTATTGCGACGTTAGAGGTGAAATTCTTGGATCGTCGCAAGACGAACAGAAGCGAAAGCATTTGCCAAGTATGTTTTCATTAATCAAGAACGAAAGTTAGAGGTTCGAAGGCGATCAGATACCGCCCTAGTTCTAACCATAAACGATGCCAGCCAGCGATCCGCCGCAGTTCCTCCGATGACTCGGCGGGCAGCCTCCGGGAAACCAAAGCTTTTGGGTTCCGGGGGAAGTATGGTTGCAAAGCTGAAACTTAAAGGAATTGACGGAAGGGCACCACCAGGAGTGGAGCCTGCGGCTTAATTTGACTCAACACGGGAAACCTCACCAGGCCCGGACACCGGAAGGATTGACAGATTGATAGCTCTTTCTTGATTCGGTGGGTGGTGGTGCATGGCCGTTCTTAGTTGGTGGAGCGATTTGTCTGGTTAATTCCGATAACGAACGAGACTCTAGCCTGCTAACTAGTCGCGTGACATCCTTCGTGCTGTCAGCGATTACTTTTCTTCTTAGAGGGACAGGCGGCTTCTAGCCGCACGAGATTGAGCAATAACAGGTCTGTGATGCCCTTAGATGTTCTGGGCCGCACGCGCGCTACACTGAAGGAATCAGCGTGTCTTCCTAGGCCGAAAGGTCGGGGTAACCCGCTGAACCTCCTTCGTGCTAGGGATTGGGGCTTGCAATTGTTCCCCATGAACGAGGAATTCCCAGTAAGCGCGAGTCATAAGCTCGCGTTGATTACGTCCCTGCCCTTTGTACACACCGCCCGTCGCTACTACCGATTGAATGATTTAGTGAGGTCTTCGGACTGGTACGCGGCATTGACTCTGTCGTTGCCGATGCTACCGGAAAGATGACCAAACTTGATCATTTAGAGGAAGTAAAAGTCGTAACAAGGTTTCCGTAGGTGAACCTGCGGAAGGATCATTACCGACTAGACTGCATGTCTTTCGATGTGCGTGTCGTGTCGCGCAACACGCTACCTGTACGGCTCGCAGTAGCCGTGCGCCGCGTGCGGAACCACGCGTGCCTCTCAAAACTAGCGGCAATGTTGTGTGGTACGAGCGCTGAAGCGCTGGAGCGGCTGGCCTGCGGCACCTGGCGCCTGGCGCCGGTTTTGAATGACTTTCGCCCGAGTGCCTGTCCGCTCCGGTGTGGAGCCGTACGACGCCCGTCGGCCGTGAGGCCGTTGGACACAGAACGCTGGAACAGGGGCCGCCACACGCCTCACTCCCGCCTATGCGACCGTCTCGAAAGAGACGGCGGAAACTTGAGAAAAGATCACCCAGGACGGTGGATCACTCGGCTCGTGGGTCGATGAAGAACGCAGCAAATTGCGCGTCGACATGTGAACTGCAGGACACATGAACATCGACGTTTCGAACGCACATTGCGGTCCATGGATTCCGTTCCCGGGCCACGTCTGGCTGAGGGTCGGCTACGTATACTGAAGCGCGCGGCGTTTGCCCCGCTTCGCAGACCTGGGAGTGTCGCGGCCGCCTGTGGGGCCGGCCGCGTCTCCTCAAACGTGCGATGCGCGCCCGTCGCCTGGCGGTTCGCATACCGGTACTTTCTCGGTAGCGTGCACAGCCGGCTGGCGGTGTGGCGTGCGACACCTCGTACAACGACCTCAGAGCAGGCGAGACTACCCGCTGAATTTAAGCATATTACTAAGCGGAGGAAAAGAAACTAACAAGGATTCCCCCAGTAGCGGCGAGCGAACAGGGAAGAGTCCAGCACCGAACCCCGCAGGCTGCCGCCTGTCGTGGCATGTGGTGTTTGGGAGGGTCCACTACCCCGACGCCTCGCGCCGAGCCCAAGTCCAACTTGAATGAGGCCGACGGCCCGTAGAGGGTGCCAGGCCCGTAGCGGCCGGTGCGAGCGTCGGCGGGACCTCTCCTTCGAGTCGGGTTGCTTGAGAGTGCAGCTCCAAGTGGGTGGTAAACTCCATCTGAGACTAAATATGACCACGAGACCGATAGCGAACAAGTACCGTGAGGGAAAGTTGAAAAGAACTTTGAAGAGAGAGTTCAAAAGTACGTGAAACCGTTCTGGGGTAAACGTGAGAAGTCCGAAAGGTCGAACGGGTGAGATTCACGCCCATCCGGCCACTGGCCTCCGCCCTCGGCAGATGGGGCCGGCCGCCCGCGCGGAGCAATCCGCGGCGGGGTCGTGTCCGGTTGCCTTTCCACTCGCCGCGGGGTGGGGCCGTTCCGGTGTGCGGTGGGCCGCACTTCTCCCCTAGTAGGACGTC
>NW_025728682.1:10000-15000 GCF_021461385.2 Schistocerca piceifrons
TGCAGAGCCATCAAACTACAGAAAATATATACAACTGTCCGTATACATGCTGAAAGAGTCTGCCCACAATGGGAACCACACGTCAGCCAGACACTCTGATCACGCACCACTCTCTGCTTCTAACAGGCGCACATACAATATGTAAGCACCAGCATGGAACAACATCCAGTGCATCCTCTCCGCCACATTACACAATCCACACTATCACAACCAGACCAGGAGGTCCATGCGGAAAATAGAATATCCCACCCTTTCGACATCCACCATTGCGCAGATAAGGCACCAACACCCACACATGTCCTATACAACGGTGCACCCAACATCACAATAGTACCTCCTGTCACAGCGCACAAACAATGACATGAGTCAAAGACACAGGTCTGACACAAGCATAGAATTGGAGCGCCGCCTCTAATAAGCCAAAGGTGCATCCTGACGTGACAAATCTCATCATGTCACAAGCATTCACTTACTATAATCACTATCAACGAACCTGCCGCCCCGCCCCCCCCCCCCCCCACACCTTTCCTTACAACAACGTGTAACCTAACCTAACCCATGTTGTACCTTAACCTAACCCATGTTGTACCTTAACCTAACCCATGTTGTGCCTTAACCTAACCCATGTTGTGCCTTAACCTAACCCATGTTGTCCCCTAACCTAACCCAAGTTGTCCCCTAACCTAACCCATGTTGTCCCTTAACCTAACCCATGTTGTGCCTTAACCTAACCCATGTTGTGCCTTAACCTAACCCATGTTGTCCCCTAACCTAACCCATGTTGTCCCCTAACCTAACCCATGTTGTGCCTTAACCTAACCCATGTTGTCCCCTAACCTAACCCATGTTGTGCCTTAACCTAACCCATGTTGTCCCCTAACCTAACCCATGTTGTCCCCTAACCTAACCCATGTTGTCCCCTAACCTAACCCATGTTGTGCCTTAACCTAACCCATGTTGTGCCTTAACCTAACCCATGTTGTCCCCTAACCTAACCCAAGTTGTCCCCTAACCTAACCCATGTTGTCCCCTAACCTAACCCATGTTGTGCCTTAACCTAACCCATGTTGTGCCTTAACCTAACCCATGTTGTGCCTTAACCTAACCCATGTTGTCCCCTAACCTAACCCATGTTGTCCCCTAACCTAACCCATGTTGTGCCTTAACCTAACCCATGTTGTCCCCTAACCTAACCCATGTTGTGCCTTAACCTAACCCATGTTGTCCCCTAACCTAACCCATGTTGTCCCCTAACCTAACCCATGTTGTCCCCTAACCTAACCCATGTTGTGCCTTAACCTAACCCATGTTGTGCCTTAACCTAACCCATGTTGTCCCCTAACCTAACCCATGTTGTCCCCTAACCTAACCCATGTTGTCCCCTAACCTAACCCATGTTGTCCCCTAACCTAACCCATGTTGTCCCCTAACCTAACCCATGTTGTCCCCTAACCTAACCCATGTTGTCCCCTAACCTAACCCATGTTGTCCCCTAACCTAACCCATGTTGTCCCCTAACCTAACCCATGTTGTCCCCTAACCTAACCCATGTTGTGCCCTAACCTAACCCATGTTGTGCCCTAACCTAACCCATGTTGTGCCCTAACCTAACCCATGTTGTGCCTTAACCTAACCCATGTTGTCCCCTAACCTAACCCATGTTGTCCCCTAACCTAACCCATGTTGTCCCCTAACCTAACCCATGTTGTCCCCTAACCTAACCCATGTTGTCCCCTAACCTAACCCATGTTGTGCCTTAACCTAACCCATGTTGTCCCCTAACCTAACCCATGTTGTCCCCTAACCTAACCCATGTTGTCCCCTAACCTAACCCATGTTGTCCCCTAACCTAACCCATGTTGTCCCCTAACCTAACCCATGTTGTCCCCTAACCTAACCCATGTTGTCCCCTAACCTAACCCATGTTGTCCCCTAACCTAACCCATGTTGTGCCCTAACCTAACCCATGTTGTCCCCTAACCTAACCCATGTTGTGCCTTAACCTAACCCATGTTGTGCCTTAACCTAACCCATGTTGTCCCCTAACCTAACCCATGTTGTCCCCTAACCTAACCCATGTTGTGCCTTAACCTAACCCATGTTGTGCCGTAACCTAACCCATGTTGTGCCTTAACCTAACCCATGTTGTGCCTTAACCTAACCCATGTTGTGCCTTAACCTAACCCATGTTGTGCCTTAACCTAACCCATGTTGTGCCTTAACCTAACCCACGTTGTCCCCTAACGTAACCCACGTTGTCCCCTAACGTAACCCACGTTGTCCCCTAACGTAACCCACGTTGTCCCCTAACGTAACCCACGTTGTCCCCTAACGTAACCCACGTTGTCCCCTAACGTAACCCACGTTGTCCCCTAACGTAACCCACGTTGTCGCCTATCGTAACCCACGTTGTCGCCTAAACCTGCTCTGTAATTGTTATACGACTCGTTCAATTAGTGTAGTGTTGCCCACCCGCAACCCTCGCAATATAGTTCGCTACTCGCACTGCCCGCTCCCCTGTGTATCGCTTCATGTTAAACACCTTGCAAGTCTTGCTGACTTTCCACATGCTCCTGCTGTACACTGTAATGTGGATGGCAGCAGGGCGTACATGCCGCCCCCCCCCCCCCCCCCACCTCTCCCCACGTCCCCACCTTGCCCCCTGCCTTCGCAAGGTGGTTGGTGACAAGTTTGCATGTTCAATGCCCTTCGCATGCGACGTACGCAGGCTACGTTGTGGTGCGGCCTGTGTCAACTGTCCGCTGATGTCGTACGCGTGAACCACAATCTGTACTGCACATTCGTCCTTATGTACTGAATGATACATCGTGGCACATGTGTGACCGTACAACGACTGCGCCCAAAAACGGCGGACCATACAGTGCAAATATTGTGCACGCAGCTACGTGTCGTCTCCCTATGAGAGCTGGATTGCAGTGTGGTACGCCATAGAGACGTGTGGGAGGAACGGACGCCGTGGATGGCGATCAGCATGAGCTGTCTGTTGATGTATTCGGACCTAGTCGTCTCTCCTCACACACCGTGATGGCATGGTGCAGCGCGTTCCATATCTGCGACATGCTACAGAAGCCGGTTGACAGTCGTTCGAGCAATGGACATCGCATACGTACGGGGGCCACCTTCCACGTATTGTCTAGGCGTGCACATTTTGTTGCGTGTATGTGGGCAGACGTAGTGTGGCGTGACACCTGACACAGGCATGCAATAATGGTTGAAGTTGCAAATGGCGATGGACGCCTACGTTTTCTGGTGAAGTTACGCAAATGAAGAAATGGTAACCCGTTGTGGTGCGGTTGTTCTCGCTAGGGGTGAATCGGTGATGGCGACGATAGGTTGAGGTACTAACCGGTTGTTCCAGCGATACCCACCATGCCGACGAAACTGAACGGCATCTGGGTGTGAAGCGATACGCGGCGGTGGCTGGGTGGGACCGTCCCCGGCCGGTGAGGGGGCGCCTCCCGGCGTGCTGGCCGCGCGGTGCGTGGGCGCACGCGCTACAGCCGGCTGGTGGGGGCGGCCAGTGGCAGGCGCGCCGGCCGACGGACGCGGCAGGCGTCGCAGCTGCGCGCCGGCGCACCCTGCGCGCGGCGCCGTGCGGCCAAAGTAGGTCCTCGCGGGCCCGGTGCGAAGCGCGGTGGACATCTGCAGTGTGCTGGTCCGATTGAGGACTGTGTGCGTTGAGGATGCGCCGCCGCCCGGCGCTCGGCGCCGCGACGCCGTCTGCTGCTCGGTCGCCCCAGCGGTTCTCGCTGGTGGTTTGTATCGCAGCTGTGCGGATGTGTTGGCGTGTGCGCTGTGCTGGGAGAGTTCGCTTCGGCACCCAAGTGGGGCTTTTGTCCTTCTGTGGCGCTGGCGTTGGAGCTGCCGGTCACCGTAGGTGGCGCGTGTTGTCTCCCGCCGGCAATGCCACGACAGCACGCTCCCGGGCCTCTGTCGGCAGCGGCAAGCTCAGTTGGGAGCACGGGTGGTCGCACCGAAAGCGTCTACTCGCCTAACTCCGGGCGATTGCGCCTCTCTCGAACCCGACCAAGTACTTGGGACGGCGCTGCGCGCCGCCGGGACCTGAGAGGGTTTCGAGGTGTATTGTGCAGGGGAGCTCAGCCTCCTCCTGTTTGCAGAATGATTGAGCGGACGCTTGCGTGTTCGCGCGGGCCCCCGGGACACACTCCCGGGCGGCCGGCTGCTCAGCTCTAGTTGACGCAGCTCCCTGGTTGATCCTGCCAGTAGTCATATGCTTGTCTCAAAGATTAAGCCATGCATGTCTCAGTACAAGCCGCATTAAGGTGAAACCGCGAATGGCTCATTAAATCAGTTATGGTTCCTTAGATCGTACCCACGTTACTTGGATAACTGTGGTAATTCTAGAGCTAATACATGCAAACAGAGTCCCGACCAGAGATGGAAGGGACGCTTTTATTAGATCAAAACCAATCGGTCGGCTCGTCCGGTCCGTTTGCCTTGGTGACTCTGAATAACTTTGGGCTGATCGCACGGTCCTCGTACCGGCGACGCATCTTTCAAATGTCTGCCTTATCAACTGTCGATGGTAGGTTCTGCGCCTACCATGGTTGTAACGGGTAACGGGGAATCAGGGTTCGATTCCGGAGAGGGAGCCTGAGAAACGGCTACCACATCCAAGGAAGGCAGCAGGCGCGCAAATTACCCACTCCCGGCACGGGGAGGTAGTGACGAAAAATAACGATACGGGACTCATCCGAGGCCCCGTAATCGGAATGAGTACACTTTAAATCCTTTAACGAGTATCTATTGGAGGGCAAGTCTGGTGCCAGCAGCCGCGGTAATTCCAGCTCCAATAGCGTATATTAAAGTTGTTGCGGTTAAAAAGCTCGTAGTTGGATTTGTGTCCCACGCTGTTGGTTCACCGCCCGTCGGTGTTTAACTGGCATGTATCGTGGGACGTCCTGCCGGTGGGGCGAGCCGAAGGCGTGCGACCGCCCCGTGCGTGCTCGTGCGTCCCG
>NW_025728682.1:22500-27500 GCF_021461385.2 Schistocerca piceifrons
GCGTTGCTCACTGTACGGCGTCCGATACCGAGCCATCAGCATGTCGGTCCCCATGCGCGTTGCACTCGCACTCGCACTCGCAAAAACGTGGGGCAAATATATTACGCGGAAGAGTTATAACAGACCGAGCCCCACTGCATGGGGGGAGTCTTTGTCACTAATGTACACAGATAGAACATTGTGGACTGGAACCAGATTACCCGTACACACGGCGCTGATTAGTAATCAATGCAGAGCCATCAAACTACAGAAAATATATACAACTGTCCGTATACATGCTGAAAGAGTCTGCCCACAATGGGAACCACACGTCAGCCAGACACTCTGATCACGCACCACTCTCTGCTTCTAACAGGCGCACATACAATATGTAAGCACCAGCATGGAACAACATCCAGTGCATCCTCTCCGCCACATTACACAATCCACACTATCACAACCAGACCAGGAGGTCCATGCGGAAAATAGAATATCCCACCCTTTCGACATCCACCATTGCGCAGATAAGGCACCAACACCCACACATGTCCTATACAACGGTGCACCCAACATCACAATAGTACCTCCTGTCACAGCGCACAAACAATGACATGAGTCAAAGACACAGGTCTGACACAAGCATAGAATTGGAGCGCCGCCTCTAATAAGCCAAAGGTGCATCCTGACGTGACAAATCTCATCATGTCACAAGCATTCACTTACTATAATCACTATCAACGAACCTGCCGCCCCGCCCCCCCCCCCCCCCCCACACCTTTCCTTACAACAACGTGTAACCTAACCTAACCCATGTTGTACCTTAACCTAACCCATGTTGTACCTTAACCTAACCCATGTTGTGCCTTAACCTAACCCATGTTGTGCCTTAACCTAACCCATGTTGTCCCCTAACCTAACCCAAGTTGTCCCCTAACCTAACCCATGTTGTCCCTTAACCTAACCCATGTTGTGCCTTAACCTAACCCATGTTGTGCCTTAACCTAACCCATGTTGTCCCCTAACCTAACCCATGTTGTCCCCTAACCTAACCCATGTTGTGCCTTAACCTAACCCATGTTGTCCCCTAACCTAACCCATGTTGTGCCTTAACCTAACCCATGTTGTCCCCTAACCTAACCCATGTTGTCCCCTAACCTAACCCATGTTGTCCCCTAACCTAACCCATGTTGTGCCTTAACCTAACCCATGTTGTGCCTTAACCTAACCCATGTTGTCCCCTAACCTAACCCAAGTTGTCCCCTAACCTAACCCATGTTGTCCCCTAACCTAACCCATGTTGTGCCTTAACCTAACCCATGTTGTGCCTTAACCTAACCCATGTTGTGCCTTAACCTAACCCATGTTGTCCCCTAACCTAACCCATGTTGTCCCCTAACCTAACCCATGTTGTGCCTTAACCTAACCCATGTTGTCCCCTAACCTAACCCATGTTGTGCCTTAACCTAACCCATGTTGTCCCCTAACCTAACCCATGTTGTCCCCTAACCTAACCCATGTTGTCCCCTAACCTAACCCATGTTGTGCCTTAACCTAACCCATGTTGTGCCTTAACCTAACCCATGTTGTCCCCTAACCTAACCCATGTTGTCCCCTAACCTAACCCATGTTGTCCCCTAACCTAACCCATGTTGTCCCCTAACCTAACCCATGTTGTCCCCTAACCTAACCCATGTTGTCCCCTAACCTAACCCATGTTGTCCCCTAACCTAACCCATGTTGTCCCCTAACCTAACCCATGTTGTCCCCTAACCTAACCCATGTTGTCCCCTAACCTAACCCATGTTGTGCCCTAACCTAACCCATGTTGTGCCCTAACCTAACCCATGTTGTGCCCTAACCTAACCCATGTTGTGCCTTAACCTAACCCATGTTGTCCCCTAACCTAACCCATGTTGTCCCCTAACCTAACCCATGTTGTCCCCTAACCTAACCCATGTTGTCCCCTAACCTAACCCATGTTGTCCCCTAACCTAACCCATGTTGTGCCTTAACCTAACCCATGTTGTCCCCTAACCTAACCCATGTTGTCCCCTAACCTAACCCATGTTGTCCCCTAACCTAACCCATGTTGTCCCCTAACCTAACCCATGTTGTCCCCTAACCTAACCCATGTTGTCCCCTAACCTAACCCATGTTGTCCCCTAACCTAACCCATGTTGTCCCCTAACCTAACCCATGTTGTGCCCTAACCTAACCCATGTTGTCCCCTAACCTAACCCATGTTGTGCCTTAACCTAACCCATGTTGTGCCTTAACCTAACCCATGTTGTCCCCTAACCTAACCCATGTTGTCCCCTAACCTAACCCATGTTGTGCCTTAACCTAACCCATGTTGTGCCGTAACCTAACCCATGTTGTGCCTTAACCTAACCCATGTTGTGCCTTAACCTAACCCATGTTGTGCCTTAACCTAACCCATGTTGTGCCTTAACCTAACCCATGTTGTGCCTTAACCTAACCCACGTTGTCCCCTAACGTAACCCACGTTGTCCCCTAACGTAACCCACGTTGTCCCCTAACGTAACCCACGTTGTCCCCTAACGTAACCCACGTTGTCCCCTAACGTAACCCACGTTGTCCCCTAACGTAACCCACGTTGTCCCCTAACGTAACCCACGTTGTCGCCTATCGTAACCCACGTTGTCGCCTAAACCTGCTCTGTAATTGTTATACGACTCGTTCAATTAGTGTAGTGTTGCCCACCCGCAACCCTCGCAATATAGTTCGCTACTCGCACTGCCCGCTCCCCTGTGTATCGCTTCATGTTAAACACCTTGCAAGTCTTGCTGACTTTCCACATGCTCCTGCTGTACACTGTAATGTGGATGGCAGCAGGGCGTACATGCCGCCCCCCCCCCCCCCCACCTCTCCCCACGTCCCCACCTTGCCCCCTGCCTTCGCAAGGTGGTTGGTGACAAGTTTGCATGTTCAATGCCCTTCGCATGCGACGTACGCAGGCTACGTTGTGGTGCGGCCTGTGTCAACTGTCCGCTGATGTCGTACGCGTGAACCACAATCTGTACTGCACATTCGTCCTTATGTACTGAATGATACATCGTGGCACATGTGTGACCGTACAACGACTGCGCCCAAAAACGGCGGACCATACAGTGCAAATATTGTGCACGCAGCTACGTGTCGTCTCCCTATGAGAGCTGGATTGCAGTGTGGTACGCCATAGAGACGTGTGGGAGGAACGGACGCCGTGGATGGCGATCAGCATGAGCTGTCTGTTGATGTATTCGGACCTAGTCGTCTCTCCTCACACACCGTGATGGCATGGTGCAGCGCGTTCCATATCTGCGACATGCTACAGAAGCCGGTTGACAGTCGTTCGAGCAATGGACATCGCATACGTACGGGGGCCACCTTCCACGTATTGTCTAGGCGTGCACATTTTGTTGCGTGTATGTGGGCAGACGTAGTGTGGCGTGACACCTGACACAGGCATGCAATAATGGTTGAAGTTGCAAATGGCGATGGACGCCTACGTTTTCTGGTGAAGTTACGCAAATGAAGAAATGGTAACCCGTTGTGGTGCGGTTGTTCTCGCTAGGGGTGAATCGGTGATGGCGACGATAGGTTGAGGTACTAACCGGTTGTTCCAGCGATACCCACCATGCCGACGAAACTGAACGGCATCTGGGTGTGAAGCGATACGCGGCGGTGGCTGGGTGGGACCGTCCCCGGCCGGTGAGGGGGCGCCTCCCGGCGTGCTGGCCGCGCGGTGCGTGGGCGCACGCGCTACAGCCGGCTGGTGGGGGCGGCCAGTGGCAGGCGCGCCGGCCGACGGACGCGGCAGGCGTCGCAGCTGCGCGCCGGCGCACCCTGCGCGCGGCGCCGTGCGGCCAAAGTAGGTCCTCGCGGGCCCGGTGCGAAGCGCGGTGGACATCTGCAGTGTGCTGGTCCGATTGAGGACTGTGTGCGTTGAGGATGCGCCGCCGCCCGGCGCTCGGCGCCGCGACGCCGTCTGCTGCTCGGTCGCCCCAGCGGTTCTCGCTGGTGGTTTGTATCGCAGCTGTGCGGATGTGTTGGCGTGTGCGCTGTGCTGGGAGAGTTCGCTTCGGCACCCAAGTGGGGCTTTTGTCCTTCTGTGGCGCTGGCGTTGGAGCTGCCGGTCACCGTAGGTGGCGCGTGTTGTCTCCCGCCGGCAATGCCACGACAGCACGCTCCCGGGCCTCTGTCGGCAGCGGCAAGCTCAGTTGGGAGCACGGGTGGTCGCACCGAAAGCGTCTACTCGCCTAACTCCGGGCGATTGCGCCTCTCTCGAACCCGACCAAGTACTTGGGACGGCGCTGCGCGCCGCCGGGACCTGAGAGGGTTTCGAGGTGTATTGTGCAGGGGAGCTCAGCCTCCTCCTGTTTGCAGAATGATTGAGCGGACGCTTGCGTGTTCGCGCGGGCCCCCGGGACACACTCCCGGGCGGCCGGCTGCTCAGCTCTAGTTGACGCAGCTCCCTGGTTGATCCTGCCAGTAGTCATATGCTTGTCTCAAAGATTAAGCCATGCATGTCTCAGTACAAGCCGCATTAAGGTGAAACCGCGAATGGCTCATTAAATCAGTTATGGTTCCTTAGATCGTACCCACGTTACTTGGATAACTGTGGTAATTCTAGAGCTAATACATGCAAACAGAGTCCCGACCAGAGATGGAAGGGACGCTTTTATTAGATCAAAACCAATCGGTCGGCTCGTCCGGTCCGTTTGCCTTGGTGACTCTGAATAACTTTGGGCTGATCGCACGGTCCTCGTACCGGCGACGCATCTTTCAAATGTCTGCCTTATCAACTGTCGATGGTAGGTTCTGCGCCTACCATGGTTGTAACGGGTAACGGGGAATCAGGGTTCGATTCCGGAGAGGGAGCCTGAGAAACGGCTACCACATCCAAGGAAGGCAGCAGGCGCGCAAATTACCCACTCCCGGCACGGGGAGGTAGTGACGAAAAATAACGATACGGGACTCATCCGAGGCCCCGTAATCGGAATGAGTACACTTTAAAT
>NW_025728682.1:35000-40000 GCF_021461385.2 Schistocerca piceifrons
TCGGTCCCCATGCGCGTTGCACTCGCACTCGCACTCGCAAAAACGTGGGGCAAATATATTACGCGGAAGAGTTATAACAGACCGAGCCCCACTGCATGGGGGGAGTCTTTGTCACTAATGTACACAGATAGAACATTGTGGACTGGAACCAGATTACCCGTACACACGGCGCTGATTAGTAATCAATGCAGAGCCATCAAACTACAGAAAATATATACAACTGTCCGTATACATGCTGAAAGAGTCTGCCCACAATGGGAACCACACGTCAGCCAGACACTCTGATCACGCACCACTCTCTGCTTCTAACAGGCGCACATACAATATGTAAGCACCAGCATGGAACAACATCCAGTGCATCCTCTCCGCCACATTACACAATCCACACTATCACAACCAGACCAGGAGGTCCATGCGGAAAATAGAATATCCCACCCTTTCGACATCCACCATTGCGCAGATAAGGCACCAACACCCACACATGTCCTATACAACGGTGCACCCAACATCACAATAGTACCTCCTGTCACAGCGCACAAACAATGACATGAGTCAAAGACACAGGTCTGACACAAGCATAGAATTGGAGCGCCGCCTCTAATAAGCCAAAGGTGCATCCTGACGTGACAAATCTCATCATGTCACAAGCATTCACTTACTATAATCACTATCAACGAACCTGCCGCCCCGCCCGCCCCCCCCCCCCCCACACCTTTCCTTACAACAACGTGTAACCTAACCTAACCCATGTTGTACCTTAACCTAACCCATGTTGTACCTTAACCTAACCCATGTTGTGCCTTAACCTAACCCATGTTGTGCCTTAACCTAACCCATGTTGTCCCCTAACCTAACCCAAGTTGTCCCCTAACCTAACCCATGTTGTCCCTTAACCTAACCCATGTTGTGCCTTAACCTAACCCATGTTGTGCCTTAACCTAACCCATGTTGTCCCCTAACCTAACCCATGTTGTCCCCTAACCTAACCCATGTTGTGCCTTAACCTAACCCATGTTGTCCCCTAACCTAACCCATGTTGTGCCTTAACCTAACCCATGTTGTCCCCTAACCTAACCCATGTTGTCCCCTAACCTAACCCATGTTGTCCCCTAACCTAACCCATGTTGTGCCTTAACCTAACCCATGTTGTGCCTTAACCTAACCCATGTTGTCCCCTAACCTAACCCAAGTTGTCCCCTAACCTAACCCATGTTGTCCCCTAACCTAACCCATGTTGTGCCTTAACCTAACCCATGTTGTGCCTTAACCTAACCCATGTTGTGCCTTAACCTAACCCATGTTGTCCCCTAACCTAACCCATGTTGTCCCCTAACCTAACCCATGTTGTGCCTTAACCTAACCCATGTTGTCCCCTAACCTAACCCATGTTGTGCCTTAACCTAACCCATGTTGTCCCCTAACCTAACCCATGTTGTCCCCTAACCTAACCCATGTTGTCCCCTAACCTAACCCATGTTGTGCCTTAACCTAACCCATGTTGTGCCTTAACCTAACCCATGTTGTCCCCTAACCTAACCCATGTTGTCCCCTAACCTAACCCATGTTGTCCCCTAACCTAACCCATGTTGTCCCCTAACCTAACCCATGTTGTCCCCTAACCTAACCCATGTTGTCCCCTAACCTAACCCATGTTGTCCCCTAACCTA
The DNA here is from genome assembly GCF_021461385.2 of Schistocerca piceifrons. Classification (NCBI taxonomy): domain Eukaryota; kingdom Metazoa; phylum Arthropoda; class Insecta; order Orthoptera; family Acrididae; genus Schistocerca; species Schistocerca piceifrons. The sequence goes on from NW_025728682.1 coordinate 36,668, forward strand.
ACCCATGTTGTCCCCTAACCTAACCCATGTTGTCCCCTAACCTAACCCATGTTGTCCCCTAACCTAACCCATGTTGTGCCCTAACCTAACCCATGTTGTGCCCTAACCTAACCCATGTTGTGCCCTAACCTAACCCATGTTGTGCTTAACCTAACCCATGTTGTCCCCTAACCTAACCCATGTTGTCCCCTAACCTAACCCATGTTGTCCCCTAACCTAACCCATGTTGTCCCCTAACCTAACCCATGTTGTCCCCTAACCTAACCCATGTTGTGCCTTAACCTAACCCATGTTGTCCCCTAACCTAACCCATGTTGTCCCCTAACCTAACCCATGTTGTCCCCTAACCTAACCCATGTTGTCCCCTAACCTAACCCATGTTGTCCCCTAACCTAACCCATGTTGTCCCCTAACCTAACCCATGTTGTCCCCTAACCTAACCCATGTTGTCCCCTAACCTAACCCATGTTGTGCCCTAACCTAACCCATGTTGTCCCCTAACCTAACCCATGTTGTGCCTTAACCTAACCCATGTTGTGCCTTAACCTAACCCATGTTGTCCCCTAACCTAACCCATGTTGTCCCCTAACCTAACCCATGTTGTGCCTTAACCTAACCCATGTTGTGCCGTAACCTAACCCATGTTGTGCCTTAACCTAACCCATGTTGTGCCTTAACCTAACCCATGTTGTGCCTTAACCTAACCCATGTTGTGCCTTAACCTAACCCATGTTGTGCCTTAACCTAACCCACGTTGTCCCCTAACGTAACCCACGTTGTCCCCTAACGTAACCCACGTTGTCCCCTAACGTAACCCACGTTGTCCCCTAACGTAACCCACGTTGTCCCCTAACGTAACCCACGTTGTCCCCTAACGTAACCCACGTTGTCCCCTAACGTAACCCACGTTGTCGCCTATCGTAACCCACGTTGTCGCCTAAACCTGCTCTGTAATTGTTATACGACTCGTTCAATTAGTGTAGTGTTGCCCACCCGCAACCCTCGCAATATAGTTCGCTACTCGCACTGCCCGCTCCCCTGTGTATCGCTTCATGTTAAACACCTTGCAAGTCTTGCTGACTTTCCACATGCTCCTGCTGTACACTGTAATGTGGATGGCAGCAGGGCGTACATGCCGCCCCCCCCCCCCCCCACCTCTCCCCACGTCCCCACCTTGCCCCCTGCCTTCGCAAGGTGGTTGGTGACAAGTTTGCATGTTCAATGCCCTTCGCATGCGACGTACGCAGGCTACGTTGTGGTGCGGCCTGTGTCAACTGTCCGCTGATGTCGTACGCGTGAACCACAATCTGTACTGCACATTCGTCCTTATGTACTGAATGATACATCGTGGCACATGTGTGACCGTACAACGACTGCGCCCAAAAACGGCGGACCATACAGTGCAAATATTGTGCACGCAGCTACGTGTCGTCTCCCTATGAGAGCTGGATTGCAGTGTGGTACGCCATAGAGACGTGTGGGAGGAACGGACGCCGTGGATGGCGATCAGCATGAGCTGTCTGTTGATGTATTCGGACCTAGTCGTCTCTCCTCACACACCGTGATGGCATGGTGCAGCGCGTTCCATATCTGCGACATGCTACAGAAGCCGGTTGACAGTCGTTCGAGCAATGGACATCGCATACGTACGGGGGCCACCTTCCACGTATTGTCTAGGCGTGCACATTTTGTTGCGTGTATGTGGGCAGACGTAGTGTGGCGTGACACCTGACACAGGCATGCAATAATGGTTGAAGTTGCAAATGGCGATGGACGCCTACGTTTTCTGGTGAAGTTACGCAAATGAAGAAATGGTAACCCGTTGTGGTGCGGTTGTTCTCGCTAGGGGTGAATCGGTGATGGCGACGATAGGTTGAGGTACTAACCGGTTGTTCCAGCGATACCCACCATGCCGACGAAACTGAACGGCATCTGGGTGTGAAGCGATACGCGGCGGTGGCTGGGTGGGACCGTCCCCGGCCGGTGAGGGGGCGCCTCCCGGCGTGCTGGCCGCGCGGTGCGTGGGCGCACGCGCTACAGCCGGCTGGTGGGGGCGGCCAGTGGCAGGCGCGCCGGCCGACGGACGCGGCAGGCGTCGCAGCTGCGCGCCGGCGCACCCTGCGCGCGGCGCCGTGCGGCCAAAGTAGGTCCTCGCGGGCCCGGTGCGAAGCGCGGTGGACATCTGCAGTGTGCTGGTCCGATTGAGGACTGTGTGCGTTGAGGATGCGCCGCCGCCCGGCGCTCGGCGCCGCGACGCCGTCTGCTGCTCGGTCGCCCCAGCGGTTCTCGCTGGTGGTTTGTATCGCAGCTGTGCGGATGTGTTGGCGTGTGCGCTGTGCTGGGAGAGTTCGCTTCGGCACCCAAGTGGGGCTTTTGTCCTTCTGTGGCGCTGGCGTTGGAGCTGCCGGTCACCGTAGGTGGCGCGTGTTGTCTCCCGCCGGCAATGCCACGACAGCACGCTCCCGGGCCTCTGTCGGCAGCGGCAAGCTCAGTTGGGAGCACGGGTGGTCGCACCGAAAGCGTCTACTCGCCTAACTCCGGGCGATTGCGCCTCTCTCGAACCCGACCAAGTACTTGGGACGGCGCTGCGCGCCGCCGGGACCTGAGAGGGTTTCGAGGTGTATTGTGCAGGGGAGCTCAGCCTCCTCCTGTTTGCAGAATGATTGAGCGGACGCTTGCGTGTTCGCGCGGGCCCCCGGGACACACTCCCGGGCGGCCGGCTGCTCAGCTCTAGTTGACGCAGCTCCCTGGTTGATCCTGCCAGTAGTCATATGCTTGTCTCCAAAGATTAAGCCATGCATGTCTCAGTACAAGCCGCATTAAGGTGAAACCGCGAATGGCTCATTAAATCAGTTATGGTTCCTTAGATCGTACCCACGTTACTTGGATAACTGTGGTAATTCTAGAGCTAATACATGCAAACAGAGTCCCGACCAGAGATGGAAGGGACGCTTTTATTAGATCAAAACCAATCGGTCGGCTCGTCCGGTCCGTTTGCCTTGGTGACTCTGAATAACTTTGGGCTGATCGCACGGTCCTCGTACCGGCGACGCATCTTTCAAATGTCTGCCTTATCAACTGTCGATGGTAGGTTCTGCGCCTACCATGGTTGTAACGGGTAACGGGGAATCAGGGTTCGATTCCGGAGAGGGAGCCTGAGAAACGGCTACCACATCCAAGGAAGGCAGCAGGCGCGCAAATTACCCACTCCCGGCACGGGGAGGTAGTGACGAAAAATAACGATACGGGACTCATCCGAGGCCCCGTAATCGGAATGAGTACACTTTAAATCCTTTAACGAGTATCTATTGGAGGGCAAGTCTGGTGCCAGCA
>NW_025728682.1:47500-56513 GCF_021461385.2 Schistocerca piceifrons
CTCGCACTCGCAAAAACGTGGGGCAAATATATTACGCGGAAGAGTTATAACAGACCGAGCCCCACTGCATGGGGGGAGTCTTTGTCACTAATGTACACAGATAGAACATTGTGGACTGGAACCAGATTACCCGTACACACGGCGCTGATTAGTAATCAATGCAGAGCCTCAAACTACAGAAAATATATACAACTGTCCGTATACATGCTGAAAGAGTCTGCCCACAATGGAACCACACGTCAGCCAGACACTCTGATCACGCACCACTCTCTGCTTCTAACAGGCGCCACATACAATATGTAAGCACCAGCATGGAACAACATCCAGTGCATCCTCTCCGCCACATTACACAATCCACACTATCACAACCAGACCAGGAGGTCCATGCGGAAAATAGAATATCCCACCCTTTCGACATCCACCATTGCGCAGATAAGGCACCAACACCCACACATGTCCTATACAACGGTGCACCCAACATCACAATAGTACCTCCTGTCACAGCGCACAAACAATGACATGAGTCAAAGACACAGGGTCTGACACAAGCATAGAATTGGAGCGCCGCCTCTAATAAGCCAAAGGTGCATCCTGACGTGACAAATCTCATCATGTCACAAGCATTCACTTACTATAATCACTATCAACGAACCTGCCGCCCCGCCCCCCCCCCCCCCCCCACACCTTTCCTTACAACAACGTGTAACCTAACCTAACCCATGTTGTACCTTAACCTAACCCATGTTGTACCTTAACCTAACCCATGTTGTGCCTTAACCTAACCCATGTTGTGCCTTAACCTAACCCATGTTGTCCCCCTAACCTAACCCAAGTTGTCCCCTAACCTAACCCATGTTGTCCCTTAACCTAACCCATGTTGTGCCTTAACCTAACCCATGTTGTGCCTTAACCTAACCCATGTTGTCCCCTAACCTAACCCATGTTGTCCCCTAACCTAACCCATGTTGTGCCTTAACCTAACCCATGTTGTCCCCTAACCTAACCCATGTTGTGCCTTAACCTAACCCATGTTGTCCCCTAACCTAACCCATGTTGTCCCCTAACCTAACCCATGTTGTCCCCTAACCTAACCCATGTTGTGCCTTAACCTAACCCATGTTGTGCCTTAACCTAACCCATGTTGTCCCCTAACCTAACCCAAGTTGTCCCCTAACCTAACCCATGTTGTCCCCTAACCTAACCCATGTTGTGCCTTAACCTAACCCATGTTGTGCCTTAACCTAACCCATGTTGTGCCTTAACCTAACCCATGTTGTCCCCTAACCTAACCCATGTTGTCCCCTAACCTAACCCATGTTGTGCCTTAACCTAACCCATGTTGTCCCCTAACCTAACCCATGTTGTGCCTTAACCTAACCCATGTTGTCCCCTAACCTAACCCATGTTGTCCCCTAACCTAACCCATGTTGTCCCCCTAACCTAACCCATGTTGTGCCTTAACCTAACCCATGTTGTGCCTTAACCTAACCCATGTTGTCCCCTAACCTAACCCATGTTGTCCCCTAACCTAACCCATGTTGTCCCCTAACCTAACCCATGTTGTCCCCTAACCTAACCCATGTTGTCCCCTAACCTAACCCATGTTGTCCCCTAACCTAACCCATGTTGTCCCCTAACCTAACCCATGTTGTCCCCTAACCTAACCCATGTTGTCCCCTAACCTAACCCATGTTGTCCCCTAACCTAACCCATGTTGTGCCCTAACCTAACCCATGTTGTGCCCTAACCTAACCCATGTTGTGCCCTAACCTAACCCATGTTGTGCCTTAACCTAACCCATGTTGTGCCTTAACCTAACCCATGTTGTCCCCTAACCTAACCCAAGTTGTCCCCTAACCTAACCCATGTTGTCCCCTAACCTAACCCATGTTGTGCCTTAACCTAACCCATGTTGTGCCTTAACCTAACCCATGTTGTGCCTTAACCTAACCCATGTTGTCCCCTAACCTAACCCATGTTGTCCCCTAACCTAACCCATGTTGTGCCTTAACCTAACCCATGTTGTCCCCTAACCTAACCCATGTTGTGCCTTAACCTAACCCATGTTGTCCCCTAACCTAACCCATGTTGTCCCCTAACCTAACCCATGTTGTCCCCTAACCTAACCCATGTTGTGCCTTAACCTAACCCATGTTGTGCCTTAACCTAACCCATGTTGTGCCGTAACCTAACCCATGTTGTGCCTTAACCTAACCCATGTTTGTGCCTTAACCTAACCCATGTTGTGCCTTAACCTAACCCATGTTGTGCCTTAACCTAACCCATGTTGTGCCTTAACCTAACCCACGTTGTCCCCTAACGTAACCCACGTTGTCCCCTAACGTAACCCACGTTGTCCCCTAACGTAACCCACGTTGTCCCCTAACGTAACCCACGTTGTCCCCTAACGTAACCCACGTTGTCCCCTAACGTAACCCACGTTGTCCCCTAACGTAACCCACGTTGTCGCCTATCGTAACCCACGTTGTCGCCTAAACCTGCTCTGTAATTGTTATACGACTCGTTCAATTAGTGTAGTGTTGCCCACCCGCAACCCTCGCAATATAGTTCGCTACTCGCACTGCCCGCTCCCCTGTGTATCGCTTCATGTTAAACACCTTGCAAGTCTTGCTGACTTTCCACATGCTCCTGCTGTACACTGTAATGTGGATGGCAGCAGGGCGTACATGCCGCCCCCCCCCCCCCCCACCTCTCCCACGTCCCCACCTTGCCCCCTGCCTTCGCAAGGTGGTTGGTGACAAGTTTGCATGTTCAATGCCCTTCGCATGCGACGTACGCAGGCTACGTTGTGGTGCGGCCTGTGTCAACTGTCCGCTGATGTCGTACGCGTGAACCACAATCTGTACTGCACATTCGTCCTTATGTACTGAATGATACATCGTGGCACATGTGTGACCGTACAACGACTGCGCCCAAAAACGGCGGACCATACAGTGCAAATATTGTGCACGCAGCTACGTGTCGTCTCCCTATGAGAGCTGGATTGCAGTGTGGTACGCCATAGAGACGTGTGGGAGGAACGGACGCGTGGATGGCGATCAGCATGAGCTGTCTGTTGATGTATTCGGACCTAGTCGTCTCTCCTCACACACCGTGATGGCATGGTGCAGCGCGTTCCATATCTGCGACATGCTACAGAAGCCGGTTGACAGTCGTTCGAGCAATGGACATCGCATACGTACGGGGGCCACCTTCCACGTATTGTCTAGGCGTGCACATTTTGTTGCGTGTATGTGGGCAGACGTAGTGTGGCGTGACACCTGACACAGGCATGCAATAATGGTTGAAGTTGCAAATGGCGATGGACGCCTACGTTTTCTGGTGAAGTTACGCAAATGAAGAAATGGTAACCCGTTGTGGTGCGGTTGTTCTCGCTAGGGGTGAATCGGTGATGGCGACGATAGGTTGAGGTACTAACCGGTTGTTCCAGCGATACCCACCATGCCGACGAAACTGAACGGCATCTGGGTGTGAAGCGATACGCGGCGGTGGCTGGGTGGGACCGTCCCCGGCCGGTGAGGGGGCGCCTCCCGGCGTGCTGGCCGCGCGGTGCGTGGGCCGCACGCGCTACAGCCGGCTGGTGGGGGCGGCCAGTGGCAGGCGCGCCGGCCGACGGACGCGGCAGGCGTCCGCAGCTGCGCGCCGGCGCACCCTGCGCGCGGCGCCGTGCGGCCAAAGTAGGTCCTCGCGGGCCCGGTGCGAAGCGCGGTGGACATCTGCAGTGTGCTGGTCCGATTGAGGACTGTGTGCGTTGAGGATGCGCCGCCGCCCGGCGCTCGGCGCCGCGACGCCGTCTGCTGCTCGGTCGCCCCAGCGGTTCTCGCTGGTGGTTTGTATCGCAGCTGTGCGGATGTGTTGGCGTGTGCGCTGTGCTGGGAGAGTTCGCTTCGGCACCCAAGTGGGGCTTTTGTCCTTCTGTGGCGCTGGCGTTGGAGCTGCCGGTCACCGTAGGTGGCGCGTGTTGTCTCCCGCCGGCAATGCCACGACAGCACGCTCCCGGGCCTCTGTCGGCAGCGGCAAGCTCAGTTGGGAGCACGGGTGGTCGCACCGAAAGCGTCTACTCGCCTAACTCCGGGCGATTGCGCCTCTCTCGAACCCGACCAAGTACTTGGGACGGGCGCTGCGCGCCGCCGGGACCTGAGAGGGTTTCGAGGTGTATTGTGCAGGGGAGCTCAGCCTCCTCCTGTTTGCAGAATGATTGAGCGGACGCTTGCGTGTTCGCGCGGGCCCCCGGGACACACCTCCCGGGCGGCCGGCTGCTCAGCTCTAGTTGACGCAGCTCCCTGGTTGATCCTGCCAGTAGTCATATGCTTGTCTCAAAGATTAAGCCATGCATGTCTCAGTACAAGCCGCATTAAGGTGAAACCGCGAATGGCTCATTAAATCAGTTATGGTTCCTTAGATCGTACCCACGTTACTTGGATAACTGTGGTAATTCTAGAGCTAATACATGCAAACAGAGTCCCGACCAGAGATGGAAGGGACGCTTTTATTAGATCAAAACCAATCGGTCGGCTCGTCCGGTCCGTTTGCCTTGGTGACTCTGAATAACTTTGGGCTGATCGCACGGTCCTCGTACCGGCGACGCATCTTTCAAATGTCTGCCTTATCAACTGTCGATGGTAGGTTCTGCGCCTACCATGGTTGTAACGGGTAACGGGGAATCAGGGTTCGATTCCGGAGAGGGAGCCTGAGAAACGGCTACCACATCCAAGGAAGGCAGCAGGCGCGCAAATTACCCACTCCCGGCACGGGGAGGTAGTGACGAAAAATAACGATACGGGACTCATCCGAGGCCCCGTAATCGGAATGAGTACACTTTAAATCCTTTAACGAGTATCTATTGGAGGGCAAGTCTGGTGCCAGGCAGCCGCGGTAATTCCAGCTCCAATAGCGTATATTAAAGTTGTTGCGGTTAAAAAGCTCGTAGTTGGATTTGTGTCCCACGCTGTTGGTTCACCGCCCGTCGGTGTTTAACTGGCATGTATCGTGGGACGTCCTGCCGGTGGGGCGAGCCGAAGGCGTGCGACCGCCCCGTGCGTGCTCGTGCGTCCCGAGGCGGACCCCGTTGAAATCCTACCAGGGTGCTCTTTATTGAGTGTCTCGGTGGGCCGGCACGTTTACTTTGAACAAATTAGAGTGCTTAAAGCAGGCAAGCCCGCCTGAATACTGTGTGCATGGAATAATGGAATAGGACCTCGGTTCTATTTTGTTGGTTTTCGGAACCCGAGGTAATGATTAATAGGGACAGGCGGGGGCATTCGTATTGCGACGTTAGAGGTGAAATTCTTGGATCGTCGCAAGACGAACAGAAGCGAAAGCATTTGCCAAGTATGTTTTCATTAATCAAGAACGAAAGTTAGAGGTTCGAAGGCGATCAGATACCGCCCTAGTTCTAACCATAAACGATGCCAGCCAGCGATCCGCCGCAGTTCCTCCGATGACTCGGCGGGCAGCCTCCGGGAAACCAAAGCTTTTGGGTTCCGGGGGAAGTATGGTTGCAAAGCTGAAACTTAAAGGAATTGACGGAAGGGCACCACCAGGAGTGGAGCCTGCGGCTTAATTTGACTCAACACGGGAAACCTCACCAGGCCCGGACACCGGAAGGATTGACAGATTGATAGCTCTTTCTTGATTCGGTGGGTGGTGGTGCATGGCCGTTCTTAGTTGGTGGAGCGATTTGTCTGGTTAATTCCGATAACGAACGAGACTCTAGCCTGCTAACTAGTCGCGTGACATCCTTCGTGCTGTCAGCGATTACTTTTCTTCTTAGAGGGACAGGCGGCTTCTAGCCGCACGAGATTGAGCAATAACAGGTCTGTGATGCCCTTAGATGTTCTGGGCCGCACGCGCGCTACACTGAAGGAATCAGCGTGTCTTCCTAGGCCGAAAGGTCGGGGTAACCCGCTGAACCTCCTTCGTGCTAGGGATTGGGGCTTGCAATTGTTCCCCATGAACGAGGAATTCCCAGTAAGCGCGAGTCATAAGCTCGCGTTGATTACGTCCCTGCCCTTTGTACACACCGCCCGTCGCTACTACCGATTGAATGATTTAGTGAGGTCTTCGGACTGGTACGCGGCATTGACTCTGTCGTTGCCGATGCTACCGGAAAGATGACCAAACTTGATCATTTAGAGGAAGTAAAAGTCGTAACAAGGTTTCCGTAGGTGAACCTGCGGAAGGATCATTACCGACTAGACTGCATGTCTTTCGATGTGCGTGTCGTGTCGCGCAACACGCTACCTGTACGGCTCGCAGTAGCCGTGCGCCGCGTGCGGAACCACGCGTGCCTCTCAAAACTAGCGGCAATGTTGTGTGGTACGAGCGCTGAAGCGCTGGAGCGGCTGGCCTGCGGCACCTGGCGCCTGGCGCCGGTTTTGAATGACTTTCGCCCGAGTGCCTGTCCGCTCCGGTGTGGAGCCGTACGACGCCCGTCGGCCGTGAGGCCGTTGGACACAGAACGCTGGAACAGGGGCCGCCACACGCCTCACTCCCGCCTATGCGACCGTCTCGAAAGAGACGGCGGAAACTTGAGAAAAGATCACCCAGGACGGTGGATCACTCGGCTCGTGGGTCGATGAAGAACGCAGCAAATTGCGCGTCGACATGTGAACTGCAGGACACATGAACATCGACGTTTCGAACGCACATTGCGGTCCATGGATTCCGTTCCCGGGCCACGTCTGGCTGAGGGTCGGCTACGTATACTGAAGCGCGCGGCGTTTGCCCCGCTTCGCAGACCTGGGAGTGTCGCGGCCGCCTGTGGGGCCGGCCGCGTCTCCTCAAACGTGCGATGCGCGCCCGTCGCCTGGCGGTTCGCATACCGGTACTTTCTCGGTAGCGTGCACAGCCGGCTGGCGGTGTGGCGTGCGACACCTCGTACAACGACCTCAGAGCAGGCGAGACTACCCGCTGAATTTAAGCATATTACTAAGCGGAGGAAAAGAAACTAACAAGGATTCCCCCAGTAGCGGCGAGCGAACAGGGAAGAGTCCAGCACCGAACCCCGCAGGCTGCCGCCTGTCGTGGCATGTGGTGTTTGGGAGGGTCCACTACCCCGACGCCTCGCGCCGAGCCCAAGTCCAACTTGAATGAGGCCACGGCCCGTAGAGGGTGCCAGGCCCGTAGCGGCCGGTGCGAGCGTCGGCGGGACCTCTCCTTCGAGTCGGGTTGCTTGAGAGTGCAGCTCCAAGTGGGTGGTAAACTCCATCTGAGACTAAATATGACCACGAGACCGATAGCGAACAAGTACCGTGAGGGAAAGTTGAAAAGAACTTTGAAGAGAGAGTTCAAAAGTACGTGAAACCGTTCTGGGGTAAACGTGAGAAGTCCGAAAGGTCGAACGGGTGAGATTCACGCCCATCCGGCCACTGGCCTCCGCCCTCGGCAGATGGGGCCGGCCGCCCGCGCGGAGCAATCCGCGGCGGGGTCGTGTCCGGTTGCCTTTCCACTCGCCGCGGGGTGGGGCCGTTCCGGTGTGCGGTGGGCCGCACTTCTCCCCTAGTAGGACGTCGCGACCCGCTGGGTGCCGGCCTACGGCCCGGGTGCGCAGCCTGTCCTTCCGCGGGCCTCGGTTCGCGTCTGTTGGGCAGAGCCCCGGTGTCCTGGCTGGCTGCCCGGCGGTATATCTGGAGGAGTCGATTCGCCCCTTTGGGCGCTCGGGCTCCCGGCAAGCGCGCGCGGTTCTTCCCGGATGACGGACCTACCTGGCCCGGCCCCGGACCCGCGCCGCTGTTGGCTCGGGATGCTCTCGGGCGGAATAATCGCTCCCGTCAGCGGCGCTTCAGCTTTGGACAATTTCACGACCCGTCTTGAAACACGGACCAAGGAGTCTAACATGTGCGCGAGTCATTGGGCTGTACGAAACCTAAAGGCGTAATGAAAGTGAAGGTCTCGCCTTGCGCGGGCCGAGGGAGGATGGGGCTTCCCCGCCCTTCACGGGGCGGCGGCCTCCGCACTCCCGGGGCGTCTCGTCCTCATTGCGAGGTGAGGCGCACCTAGAGCGTACACGTTGGGACCCGAAAGATGGTGAACTATGCCTGGCCAGGACGAAGTCAGGGGAAACCCTGATGGAGGTCCGTAGCGATTCTGACGTGCAAATCGATCGTCGGAGCTGGGTATAGGGGCGAAAGACTAATCGAACCATCTAGTAGCTGGTTCCCTCCGAAGTTTCCCTCAGGATAGCTGGTGCTCGTACGAGTCTCATCCGGTAAAGCGAATGATTAGAGGCCTTGGGGCCGAAACGACCTCAACCTATTCTCAAACTTTAAATGGGTGAGATCTCCGGCTTGCTTGATATGCTGAAGCCGCGAGCAAACGACTCGGATCGGAGTGCCAAGTGGGCCACTTTTGGTAAGCAGAACTGGCGCTGTGGGATGAACCAAACGCCGAGTTAAGGCGCCCGAATCGACGCTCATGGGAAACCATGAAAGGCGTTGTGTTGCTTAAGACAGCAGGACGGTGGCCATGGAAGTCGGAATCCGCTAAGGAGTGTGTAACAACTCACCTGCCGAAGCAACTAGCCCTGAAAATGGATGGCGCTGAAGCGTCGTGCCTATACTCGGCCGTCAGTCTGGCAGTCATGGCCGGTCCTTGCGGCCGGCCGCGAAGCCCTGACGAGTAGGAGGGTCGCGGCGGTGGGCGCAGAAGGGTCTGGGCGTGAGCCTGCCTGGAGCCGCCGTCGGTGCAGATCTTGGTGGTAGTAGCAAATACTCCAGCGAGGCCCTGGAGGGCTGACGCGGAGAAGGGTTTCGTGTGAACAGCCGTTGCACACGAGTCAGTCGATCCTAAGCCCTAGGAGAAATCCGATGTTGATGGGGGCCGTCATAGCATGATGCGCTTTGTGCTGGCCCCCGTTGGGCGAAAGGGAATCCGGTTCCTATTCCGGAACCCGGCAGCGGAACCGATACAAGTCGGGCCCCTCTTTTAGAGATGCTCGTCGGGGTAACCCAAAAGGACCCGGAGACGCCGTCGGGAGATCGGGGAAGAGTTT
>NW_025728683.1:0-69909 GCF_021461385.2 Schistocerca piceifrons
ATTTTTAACACACCAACATGCGCACACTGCCATGCAAGTGGAATAATTCACAGCCAGAAAATGTGTCAAGGCAGATACGAGCCAACGATTAGCAGCCACAATTGGCAAACGTGCTGTAATTCGCACGAAGCACCCTCCTCCCACCACTACACTTAATTTAGAAACAGTACAAGTGTTCCCATAAGATTCTCAAACCTATGTCGCAAAGATCAGCCTTGCGCCGAATTCACAAAAATCCACTGCACATTCCAATTCTTTACGTGCAGTCGGCTGCTACTGGTGTTGCTAGTTGTGACTGCTGATGACAGATGCCGTAGCAATCAATTCATGGAGTGAGTTGTATGTTTTGCGATACTCTGTCTCTGACAAGCAAGCAGAGGTGACATAGGCGCGGACACAGGAGGCTTGCAGCCCCTCGCTGCCTGCAGACACCGAACAGCCACACTAGGAAGGGCGGCCTAAGTCGTAGGCGAAATGTGCTCATTCGCTTGTGTGCGACGTCAAGCTCTAAATAAGGCTGTCACTAGCGTGAGCGTTGCGTGAGCGTCGTGTAAAGTCGGAAAAGTCGTCTGCGTGGGTGAGTGCCATGTTTGGGGAGCGTTTCGTAGTTTGCGCAGTGCAATGGAGACGCGGAAAGTTGTTGTGGCCCAGTCTTTTGCAGTTGGACGACAAGAGTGGTACACAGTAGTAAAGTGCGAGGCAGTGAGTTGGCATGAACAGTCGAGTGCACAATGGGTCTTCAGATGTGCTTGTTACCTCAGGTGCTGTGTGATTGTCGACATGGAGTGAAAACGGACCAACTTGTGACTGTCCCTTCAATTTAAGACGTTAAAAACGGACGGAATTTGCAGTCGTAATACCAGAGCATCGAAACTACTTGGAACTCTTGCGTATATGAACGTGTCCGCGCCTTTGTACTCTGGTCCCTTCACCCCTGCAAACCAACCAACCATCGTGTCCGTGCACATAAGAGTAGCAAAGAACGGAGAACAGCGCAGCTTGGTTGTGCTTGGGGGCGTAGCTCAGTTGGTAGAGCGTTCGCTTTGCATGTGAAAGGTCCCGGGTTCAAGCCCCGGCGCCTCCATGTTTTGTGGTCAGTGCGTGGTAAGTGTTGGTCGCGGCGAGCCTAAAGGCACGCAAGATGTTGCAAAGCCAGCGTCACAGACTCGTATACTGACGTAAGGAGAGCAAAACGTAAATGTGAGGACCGGCTGTTGTCGAGGTGTCATCGAGTGCAAATCTGCCTTAGGTATAACGGCCTAACCTCAATGAAGTCTAGAGAGTGGACAACACGTTCGTCTACCTCAGAGCGTTGGCCGAACGCTATTTTCGACGTCGTGCGTGCCACTTTGATTTTGGCCAACTACGATTCGATACAGAATGCAGGAAACCTGAAAGACACCCTCACGGACACATTGAGAGTAGTGTTTGTCAGCGGAATAATGGGAGTGCAAGGGTCTGTGCCATTGATATGGCTGTATGATAGCGCAGTTCGTCAGCAGGGGGCGTAGCGCAGATGGTAGAGCGCTCGCTTAGCATGCGAGAGGTACTGGGATCGATACCCAGCGCCTCCAGAATTTTTTAACACACCAACATGCGCACACTGCCATGCAAGTGGAATAATTCACAGCCAGAAAATGTGTCAAGGCAGATACGAGCCAACGATTAGCAGCCACAATTGGCAAACGTGCTGTAATTCGCACGAAGCACCCTCCTCCCACCACTACACTTAATTTAGAAACAGTACAAGTGTTCCCATAAGATTCTCAAACCTATGTCGCAAAGATCAGCCTTGCGCCGAATTCACAAAAATCCCACTGCACATTCCAATTCTTTACGTGCAGTCGGCTGCTACTGGTGTTGCTAGTTGTGACTGCTGATGACAGATGCCGTAGCAATCAATTCATGGAGTGAGTTGTATGTTTTGCGATACTCTGTCTCTGACAAGCAAGCAGAGGTGACATAGGCGCGGACACAGGAGCTTGCAGCCCCTCGCTGCCTGCAGACACCGAACAGCCACACTAGGAGGGCGGCCTAAGTCGTAGGCGAAATGTGCTCATTCGCTTGTGTGCGACGTCAAGCTCTAAATAAGGCTGTCACTAGCGTGAGCGTTGCGTGAGCGTCGTGTAAAGTCGGAAAAGTCGTCTGCGTGGGTGAGTGCCATGTTTGGGGAGCGTTTCGTAGTTTGCGCAGTGCAATGGAGACGCGGAAAGTTGTTGTGGCCCAGTCTTTTGCAGTTGGACGACAAGAGTGGTACACAGTAGTAAAGTGCGAGGCAGTGAGTTGGCATGAACAGTCGAGTGCACAATGGGTCTTCAGATGTGCTTGTTACCTCAGGTGCTGTGTGATTGTCGACATGGAGTGAAAACGGACCAACTTGTGACTGTCCCTTCAATTTAAGACGTTAAAAACGGACGGAATTTGCAGTCGTAATACCAGAGCATCGAAACTACTTGGAACTCTTGCGTATATGAACGTGTCCGCGCCTTTGTACTCTGGTCCCTTCACCCCTGCAAACCAACCAACCATCGTGTCCGTGCACATAAGAGTAGCAAAGAACGGAGAACAGCGCAGCTTGGTTGTGCTTGGGGGCGTAGCTCAGTTGGTAGAGCGTTCGCTTTGCATGTGAAAAGGGTCCCGGGTTCAAGCCCCGGCGCCTCCATGTTTTGTGGTCAGTGCGTGGTAAGTGTTGGTCGCGGCGAGCCTAAAGGCACGCAAGATGTTGCAAAGCCAGCGTCACAGACTCGTATACTGACGTAAGGAGAGCAAAACGTAAATGTGAGGACCGGCTGTTGTCGAGGTGTCATCGAGTGCAAATCTGCCTTAGGTATAACGGCCTAACCTCAATGAAGTCTAGAGAGTGGACAACACGTTCGTCTACCTCAGAGCGTTGGCCGAACGCTATTTTCGACGTCGTGCGTGCCACTTTGATTTTGGCCAACTACGATTCGATACAGAATGCAGGAAACCTGAAAGACACCCTCACGGACACATTGAGAGTAGTGTTTGTCAGCGGAATAATGGGAGTGCAAGGGTCTGTGCCATTGATATGGCTGTATGATAGCGCAGTTCGTCAGCAGGGGGCGTAGCGCAGATGGTAGAGCGCTCGCTTAGCATGCGAGAGGTACTGGGATCGATACCCAGCGCCTCCAGAATTTTTAACACACCAACATGCGCACACTGCCATGCAAGTGGAATAATTCACAGCCAGAAAATGTGTCAAGGCAGATACGAGCCAACGATTAGCAGCCACAATTGGCAAACGTGCTGTAATTCGCACGAAGCACCCTCCTCCCACCACTACACTTAATTTAGAAACAGTACAAGTGTTCCCATAAGATTCTCAAACCTATGTCGCAAAGATCAGCCTTGCGCCGAATTCACAAAAATCCCACTGCACATTCCAATTCTTTACGTGCAGTCGGCTGCTACTGGTGTTGCTAGTTGTGACTGCTGATGACAGATGCCGTAGCAATCAATTCATGGAGTGAGTTGTATGTTTTGCGATACTCTGTCTCTGACAAGCAAGCAGAGGTGACATAGGCGCGGACACAGGAGGCTTGCAGCCCCTCGCTGCCTGTAGACACCGAACAGCCACACTAGGAGGGCGGCCTAAGTCGTAGGCGAAATGTGCTCATTCGCTTGTGTGCGACGTCAAGCTCTAAATAAGGCTGTCACTAGCGTGAGCGTTGCGTGAGCGTCGTGTAAAGTCGGAAAAGTCGTCTGCGTGGGTGAGTGCCATGTTTGGGGAGCGTTTCGTAGTTTGCGCAGTGCAATGGAGACGCGGAAAGTTGTTGTGGCCCAGTCTTTTGCAGTTGGACGACAAGAGTGGTACACAGTAGTAAAGTGCGAGGCAGTGAGTTGGCATGAACAGTCGAGTGCACAATGGGTCTTCAGATGTGCTTGTTACCTCAGGTGCTGTGTGATTGTCGACATGGAGTGAAAACGGACCAACTTGTGACTGTCCCTTCAATTTAAGACGTTAAAAACGGACGGAATTTGCAGTCGTAATACCAGAGCATCGAAACTACTTGGAACTCTTGCGTATATGAACGTGTCCGCGCCTTTGTACTCTGGTCCCTTCACCCCTGCAAACCAACCAACCATCGTGTCCGTGCACATAAGAGTAGCAAAGAACGGAGAACAGCGCAGCTTGGTTGTGCTTGGGGGCGTAGCTCAGTTGGTAGAGCGTTCGCTTTGCATGTGAAAGGTCCCGGGTTCAAGCCCCGGCGCCTCCATGTTTTGTGGTCAGTGCGTGGTAAGTGTTGGTCGCGGCGAGCCTAAAGGCACGCAAGATGTTGCAAAGCCAGCGTCACAGACTCGTATACTGACGTAAGGAGAGCAAAACGTAAATGTGAGGACCGGCTGTTGTCGAGGTGTCATCGAGTGCAAATCTGCCTTAGGTATAACGGCCTAACCTCAATGAAGTCTAGAGAGTGGACAACACGTTCGTCTACCTCAGAGCGTTGGCCGAACGCTATTTTCGACGTCGTGCGTGCCACTTTGATTTTGGCCAACTACGATTCGATACAGAATGCAGGAAACCTGAAAGACACCCTCACGGACACATTGAGAGTAGTGTTTGTCAGCGGAATAATGGGAGTGCAAGGGTCTGTGCCATTGATATGGCTGTATGATAGCGCAGTTCGTCAGCAGGGGGCGTAGCTCAGATGGTAGAGCGCTCGCTTAGCATGCGAGAGGTACTGGGATCGATACCCAGCGCCTCCAGAATTTTTAACACACCAACATGCGCACACTGCCATGCAAGTGGAATAATTCACAGCCAGAAAATGTGTCAAGGCAGATACGAGCCAACGATTAGCAGCCACAATTGGCAAACGTGCTGTAATTCGCACGAAGCACCCTCCTCCCACCACTACACTTAATTTAGAAACAGTACAAGTGTTCCCATAAGATTCTCAAACCTATGTCGCAAAGATCAGCCTTGCGCCGAATTCACAAAAATCCCACTGCACATTCCAATTCTTTACGTGCAGTCGGCTGCTACTGGTGTTGCTAGTTGTGACTGCTGATGACAGATGCCGTAGCAATCAATTCATGGAGTGAGTTGTATGTTTTGCGATACTCTGTCTCTGACAAGCAAGCAGAGGTGACATAGGCGCGGACACAGGAGGCTTGCAGCCCCTCGCTGCCTGCAGACACCGAACAGCCACACTAGGAGGGCGGCCTAAGTCGTAGGCGAAATGTGCTCATTCGCTTGTGTGCGACGTCAAGCTCTAAATAAGGCTGTCACTAGCGTGAGCGTTGCGTGAGCGTCGTGTAAAGTCGGAAAAGTCGTCTGCGTGGGTGAGTGCCATGTTTGGGGAGCGTTTCGTAGTTTGCGCAGTGCAATGGAGACGCGGAAAGTTGTTGTGGCCCAGTCTTTTGCAGTTGGACGACAAGAGTGGTACACAGTAGTAAAGTGCGAGGCAGTGAGTTGGCATGAACAGTCGAGTGCACAATGGGTCTTCAGATGTGCTTGTTACCTCAGGTGCTGTGTGATTGTCGACATGGAGTGAAAACGGACCAACTTGTGACTGTCCCTTCAATTTAAGACGTTAAAAACGGACGGAATTTGCAGTCGTAATACCAGAGCATCGAAACTACTTGGAACTCTTGCGTATATGAACGTGTCCGCGCCTTTGTACTCTGGTCCCTTCACCCCTGCAAACCAACCAACCATCGTGTCCGTGCACATAAGAGTAGCAAAGAACGGAGAACAGCGCAGCTTGGTTGTGCTTGGGGGCGTAGCTCAGTTGGTAGAGCGTTCGCTTTGCATGTGAAAGGTCCCGGGTTCAAGCCCCGGCGCCTCCATGTTTTGTGGTCAGTGCGTGGTAAGTGTTGGTCGCGGCGAGCCTAAAGGCACGCAAGATGTTGCAAAGCCAGCGTCACAGACTCGTATACTGACGTAAGGAGAGCAAAACGTAAATGTGAGGACCGGCTGTTGTCGAGGTGTCATCGAGTGCAAATCTGCCTTAGGTATAACGGCCTAACCTCAATGAAGTCTAGAGAGTGGACAACACGTTCGTCTACCTCAGAGCGTTGGCCGAACGCTATTTTCGACGTCGTGCGTGCCACTTTGATTTTGGCCAACTACGATTCGATACAGAATGCAGGAAACCTGAAAGACACCCTCACGGACACATTGAGAGTAGTGTTTGTCAGCGGAATAATGGGAGTGCAAGGGTCTGTGCCATTGATATGGCTGTATGATAGCGCAGTTCGTCAGCAGGGGGCGTAGCTCAGATGGTAGAGCGCTCGCTTAGCATGCGAGAGGTACTGGGATCGATACCCAGCGCCTCCAGAATTTTTAACACACCAACATGCGCACACTGCCATGCAAGTGGAATAATTCACAGCCAGAAAATGTGTCAAGGCAGATACGAGCCAACGATTAGCAGCCACAATTGGCAAACGTGCTGTAATTCGCACGAAGCACCCTCCTCCCACCACTACACTTAATTTAGAAACAGTACAAGTGTTCCCATAAGATTCTCAAACCTATGTCGCAAAGATCAGCCTTGCGCCGAATTCACAAAAATCCCACTGCACATTCCAATTCTTTACGTGCAGTCGGCTGCTACTGGTGTTGCTAGTTGTGACTGCTGATGACAGATGCCGTAGCAATCAATTCATGGAGTGAGTTGTATGTTTTGCGATACTCTGTCTCTGACAAGCAAGCAGAGGTGACATAGGCGCGGACACAGGAGGCTTGCAGCCCCTCGCTGCCTGTAGACACCGAACAGCCACACTAGGAGGGCGGCCTAAGTCGTAGGCGAAATGTGCTCATTCGCTTGTGTGCGACGTCAAGCTCTAAATAAGGCTGTCACTAGCGTGAGCGTTGCGTGAGCGTCGTGTAAAGTCGGAAAAGTCGTCTGCGTGGGTGAGTGCCATGTTTGGGGAGCGTTTCGTAGTTTGCGCAGTGCAATGGAGACGCGGAAAGTTGTTGTGGCCCAGTCTTTTGCAGTTGGACGACAAGAGTGGTACACAGTAGTAAAGTGCGAGGCAGTGAGTTGGCATGAACAGTCGAGTGCACAATGGGTCTTCAGATGTGCTTGTTACCTCAGGTGCTGTGTGATTGTCGACATGGAGTGAAAACGGACCAACTTGTGACTGTCCCTTCAATTTAAGACGTTAAAAACGGACGGAATTTGCAGTCGTAATACCAGAGCATCGAAACTACTTGGAACTCTTGCGTATATGAACGTGTCCGCGCCTTTGTACTCTGGTCCCTTCACCCCTGCAAACCAACCAACCATCGTGTCCGTGCACATAAGAGTAGCAAAGAACGGAGAACAGCGCAGCTTGGTTGTGCTTGGGGGCGTAGCTCAGTTGGTAGAGCGTTCGCTTTGCATGTGAAAGGTCCCGGGTTCAAGCCCCGGCGCCTCCATGTTTTGTGGTCAGTGCGTGGTAAGTGTTGGTCGCGGCGAGCCTAAAGGCACGCAAGATGTTGCAAAGCCAGCGTCACAGACTCGTATACTGACGTAAGGAGAGCAAAACGTAAATGTGAGGACCGGCTGTTGTCGAGGTGTCATCGAGTGCAAATCTGCCTTAGGTATAACGGCCTAACCTCAATGAAGTCTAGAGAGTGGACAACACGTTCGTCTACCTCAGAGCGTTGGCCGAACGCTATTTTCGACGTCGTGCGTGCCACTTTGATTTTGGCCAACTACGATTCGATACAGAATGCAGGAAACCTGAAAGACACCCTCACGGACACATTGAGAGTAGTGTTTGTCAGCGGAATAATGGGAGTGCAAGGGTCTGTGCCATTGATATGGCTGTATGATAGCGCAGTTCGTCAGCAGGGGGCGTAGCTCAGATGGTAGAGCGCTCGCTTAGCATGCGAGAGGTACTGGGATCGATACCCAGCGCCTCCAGAATTTTTAACACACCAACATGCGCACACTGCCATGCAAGTGGAATAATTCACAGCCAGAAAATGTGTCAAGGCAGATACGAGCCAACGATTAGCAGCCACAATTGGCAAACGTGCTGTAATTCGCACGAAGCACCCTCCTCCCACCACTACACTTAATTTAGAAACAGTACAAGTGTTCCCATAAGATTCTCAAACCTATGTCGCAAAGATCAGCCTTGCGCCGAATTCACAAAAATCCCACTGCACATTCCAATTCTTTACGTGCAGTCGGCTGCTACTGGTGTTGCTAGTTGTGACTGCTGATGACAGATGCCGTAGCAATCAATTCATGGAGTGAGTTGTATGTTTTGCGATACTCTGTCTCTGACAAGCAAGCAGAGGTGACATAGGCGCGGACACAGGAGGCTTGCAGCCCCTCGCTGCCTGTAGACACCGAACAGCCACACTAGGAGGGCGGCCTAAGTCGTAGGCGAAATGTGCTCATTCGCTTGTGTGCGACGTCAAGCTCTAAATAAGGCTGTCACTAGCGTGAGCGTTGCGTGAGCGTCGTGTAAAGTCGGAAAAGTCGTCTGCGTGGGTGAGTGCCATGTTTGGGGAGCGTTTCGTAGTTTGCGCAGTGCAATGGAGACGCGGAAAGTTGTTGTGGCCCAGTCTTTTGCAGTTGGACGACAAGAGTGGTACACAGTAGTAAAGTGCGAGGCAGTGAGTTGGCATGAACAGTCGAGTGCACAATGGGTCTTCAGATGTGCTTGTTACCTCAGGTGCTGTGTGATTGTCGACATGGAGTGAAAACGGACCAACTTGTGACTGTCCCTTCAATTTAAGACGTTAAAAACGGACGGAATTTGCAGTCGTAATACCAGAGCATCGAAACTACTTGGAACTCTTGCGTATATGAACGTGTCCGCGCCTTTGTACTCTGGTCCCTTCACCCCTGCAAACCAACCAACCATCGTGTCCGTGCACATAAGAGTAGCAAAGAACGGAGAACAGCGCAGCTTGGTTGTGCTTGGGGGCGTAGCTCAGTTGGTAGAGCGTTCGCTTTGCATGTGAAAGGTCCCGGGTTCAAGCCCCGGCGCCTCCATGTTTTGTGGTCAGTGCGTGGTAAGTGTTGGTCGCGGCGAGCCTAAAGGCACGCAAGATGTTGCAAAGCCAGCGTCACAGACTCGTATACTGACGTAAGGAGAGCAAAACGTAAATGTGAGGACCGGCTGTTGTCGAGGTGTCATCGAGTGCAAATCTGCCTTAGGTATAACGGCCTAACCTCAATGAAGTCTAGAGAGTGGACAACACGTTCGTCTACCTCAGAGCGTTGGCCGAACGCTATTTTCGACGTCGTGCGTGCCACTTTGATTTTGGCCAACTACGATTCGATACAGAATGCAGGAAACCTGAAAGACACCCTCACGGACACATTGAGAGTAGTGTTTGTCAGCGGAATAATGGGAGTGCAAGGGTCTGTGCCATTGATATGGCTGTATGATAGCGCAGTTCGTCAGCAGGGGGCGTAGCTCAGATGGTAGAGCGCTCGCTTAGCATGCGAGAGGTACTGGGATCGATACCCAGCGCCTCCAGAATTTTTAACACACCAACATGCGCACACTGCCATGCAAGTGGAATAATTCACAGCCAGAAAATGTGTCAAGGCAGATACGAGCCAACGATTAGCAGCCACAATTGGCAAACGTGCTGTAATTCGCACGAAGCACCCTCCTCCCACCACTACACTTAATTTAGAAACAGTACAAGTGTTCCCATAAGATTCTCAAACCTATGTCGCAAAGATCAGCCTTGCGCCGAATTCACAAAAATCCCACTGCACATTCCAATTCTTTACGTGCAGTCGGCTGCTACTGGTGTTGCTAGTTGTGACTGCTGATGACAGATGCCGTAGCAATCAATTCATGGAGTGAGTTGTATGTTTTGCGATACTCTGTCTCTGACAAGCAAGCAGAGGTGACATAGGCGCGGACACAGGAGGCTTGCAGCCCCTCGCTGCCTGCAGACACCGAACAGCCACACTAGGAGGGCGGCCTAAGTCGTAGGCGAAATGTGCTCATTCGCTTGTGTGCGACGTCAAGCTCTAAATAAGGCTGTCACTAGCGTGAGCGTTGCGTGAGCGTCGTGTAAAGTCGGAAAAGTCGTCTGCGTGGGTGAGTGCCATGTTTGGGGAGCGTTTCGTAGTTTGCGCAGTGCAATGGAGACGCGGAAAGTTGTTGTGGCCCAGTCTTTTGCAGTTGGACGACAAGAGTGGTACACAGTAGTAAAGTGCGAGGCAGTGAGTTGGCATGAACAGTCGAGTGCACAATGGGTCTTCAGATGTGCTTGTTACCTCAGGTGCTGTGTGATTGTCGACATGGAGTGAAAACGGACCAACTTGTGACTGTCCCTTCAATTTAAGACGTTAAAAACGGACGGAATTTGCAGTCGTAATACCAGAGCATCGAAACTACTTGGAACTCTTGCGTATATGAACGTGTCCGCGCCTTTGTACTCTGGTCCCTTCACCCCTGCAAACCAACCAACCATCGTGTCCGTGCACATAAGAGTAGCAAAGAACGGAGAACAGCGCAGCTTGGTTGTGCTTGGGGGCGTAGCTCAGTTGGTAGAGCGTTCGCTTTGCATGTGAAAGGTCCCGGGTTCAAGCCCCGGCGCCTCCATGTTTTGTGGTCAGTGCGTGGTAAGTGTTGGTCGCGGCGAGCCTAAAGGCACGCAAGATGTTGCAAAGCCAGCGTCACAGACTCGTATACTGACGTAAGGAGAGCAAAACGTAAATGTGAGGACCGGCTGTTGTCGAGGTGTCATCGAGTGCAAATCTGCCTTAGGTATAACGGCCTAACCTCAATGAAGTCTAGAGAGTGGACAACACGTTCGTCTACCTCAGAGCGTTGGCCGAACGCTATTTTCGACGTCGTGCGTGCCACTTTGATTTTGGCCAACTACGATTCGATACAGAATGCAGGAAACCTGAAAGACACCCTCACGGACACATTGAGAGTAGTGTTTGTCAGCGGAATAATGGGAGTGCAAGGGTCTGTGCCATTGATATGGCTGTATGATAGCGCAGTTCGTCAGCAGGGGGCGTAGCTCAGATGGTAGAGCGCTCGCTTAGCATGCGAGAGGTACTGGGATCGATACCCAGCGCCTCCAGAATTTTTAACACACCAACATGCGCACACTGCCATGCAAGTGGAATAATTCACAGCCAGAAAATGTGTCAAGGCAGATACGAGCCAACGATTAGCAGCCACAATTGGCAAACGTGCTGTAATTCGCACGAAGCACCCTCCTCCCACCACTACACTTAATTTAGAAACAGTACAAGTGTTCCCATAAGATTCTCAAACCTATGTCGCAAAGATCAGCCTTGCGCCGAATTCACAAAAATCCCACTGCACATTCCAATTCTTTACGTGCAGTCGGCTGCTACTGGTGTTGCTAGTTGTGACTGCTGATGACAGATGCCGTAGCAATCAATTCATGGAGTGAGTTGTATGTTTTGCGATACTCTGTCTCTGACAAGCAAGCAGAGGTGACATAGGCGCGGACACAGGAGGCTTGCAGCCCCTCGCTGCCTGCAGACACCGAACAGCCACACTAGGAGGGCGGCCTAAGTCGTAGGCGAAATGTGCTCATTCGCTTGTGTGCGACGTCAAGCTCTAAATAAGGCTGTCACTAGCGTGAGCGTTGCGTGAGCGTCGTGTAAAGTCGGAAAAGTCGTCTGCGTGGGTGAGTGCCATGTTTGGGGAGCGTTTCGTAGTTTGCGCAGTGCAATGGAGACGCGGAAAGTTGTTGTGGCCCAGTCTTTTGCAGTTGGACGACAAGAGTGGTACACAGTAGTAAAGTGCGAGGCAGTGAGTTGGCATGAACAGTCGAGTGCACAATGGGTCTTCAGATGTGCTTGTTACCTCAGGTGCTGTGTGATTGTCGACATGGAGTGAAAACGGACCAACTTGTGACTGTCCCTTCAATTTAAGACGTTAAAAACGGACGGAATTTGCAGTCGTAATACCAGAGCATCGAAACTACTTGGAACTCTTGCGTATATGAACGTGTCCGCGCCTTTGTACTCTGGTCCCTTCACCCCTGCAAACCAACCAACCATCGTGTCCGTGCACATAAGAGTAGCAAAGAACGGAGAACAGCGCAGCTTGGTTGTGCTTGGGGGCGTAGCTCAGTTGGTAGAGCGTTCGCTTTGCATGTGAAAGGTCCCGGGTTCAAGCCCCGGCGCCTCCATGTTTTGTGGTCAGTGCGTGGTAAGTGTTGGTCGCGGCGAGCCTAAAGGCACGCAAGATGTTGCAAAGCCAGCGTCACAGACTCGTATACTGACGTAAGGAGAGCAAAACGTAAATGTGAGGACCGGCTGTTGTCGAGGTGTCATCGAGTGCAAATCTGCCTTAGGTATAACGGCCTAACCTCAATGAAGTCTAGAGAGTGGACAACACGTTCGTCTACCTCAGAGCGTTGGCCGAACGCTATTTTCGACGTCGTGCGTGCCACTTTGATTTTGGCCAACTACGATTCGATACAGAATGCAGGAAACCTGAAAGACACCCTCACGGACACATTGAGAGTAGTGTTTGTCAGCGGAATAATGGGAGTGCAAGGGTCTGTGCCATTGATATGGCTGTATGATAGCGCAGTTCGTCAGCAGGGGGCGTAGCTCAGATGGTAGAGCGCTCGCTTAGCATGCGAGAGGTACTGGGATCGATACCCAGCGCCTCCAGAATTTTTAACACACCAACATGCGCACACTGCCATGCAAGTGGAATAATTCACAGCCAGAAAATGTGTCAAGGCAGATACGAGCCAACGATTAGCAGCCACAATTGGCAAACGTGCTGTAATTCGCACGAAGCACCCTCCTCCCACCACTACACTTAATTTAGAAACAGTACAAGTGTTCCCATAAGATTCTCAAACCTATGTCGCAAAGATCAGCCTTGCGCCGAATTCACAAAAATCCCACTGCACATTCCAATTCTTTACGTGCAGTCGGCTGCTACTGGTGTTGCTAGTTGTGACTGCTGATGACAGATGCCGTAGCAATCAATTCATGGAGTGAGTTGTATGTTTTGCGATACTCTGTCTCTGACAAGCAAGCAGAGGTGACATAGGCGCGGACACAGGAGGCTTGCAGCCCCTCGCTGCCTGCAGACACCGAACAGCCACACTAGGAGGGCGGCCTAAGTCGTAGGCGAAATGTGCTCATTCGCTTGTGTGCGACGTCAAGCTCTAAATAAGGCTGTCACTAGCGTGAGCGTTGCGTGAGCGTCGTGTAAAGTCGGAAAAGTCGTCTGCGTGGGTGAGTGCCATGTTTGGGGAGCGTTTCGTAGTTTGCGCAGTGCAATGGAGACGCGGAAAGTTGTTGTGGCCCAGTCTTTTGCAGTTGGACGACAAGAGTGGTACACAGTAGTAAAGTGCGAGGCAGTGAGTTGGCATGAACAGTCGAGTGCACAATGGGTCTTCAGATGTGCTTGTTACCTCAGGTGCTGTGTGATTGTCGACATGGAGTGAAAACGGACCAACTTGTGACTGTCCCTTCAATTTAAGACGTTAAAAACGGACGGAATTTGCAGTCGTAATACCAGAGCATCGAAACTACTTGGAACTCTTGCGTATATGAACGTGTCCGCGCCTTTGTACTCTGGTCCCTTCACCCCTGCAAACCAACCAACCATCGTGTCCGTGCACATAAGAGTAGCAAAGAACGGAGAACAGCGCAGCTTGGTTGTGCTTGGGGGCGTAGCTCAGTTGGTAGAGCGTTCGCTTTGCATGTGAAAGGTCCCGGGTTCAAGCCCCGGCGCCTCCATGTTTTGTGGTCAGTGCGTGGTAAGTGTTGGTCGCGGCGAGCCTAAAGGCACGCAAGATGTTGCAAAGCCAGCGTCACAGACTCGTATACTGACGTAAGGAGAGCAAAACGTAAATGTGAGGACCGGCTGTTGTCGAGGTGTCATCGAGTGCAAATCTGCCTTAGGTATAACGGCCTAACCTCAATGAAGTCTAGAGAGTGGACAACACGTTCGTCTACCTCAGAGCGTTGGCCGAACGCTATTTTCGACGTCGTGCGTGCCACTTTGATTTTGGCCAACTACGATTCGATACAGAATGCAGGAAACCTGAAAGACACCCTCACGGACACATTGAGAGTAGTGTTTGTCAGCGGAATAATGGGAGTGCAAGGGTCTGTGCCATTGATATGGCTGTATGATAGCGCAGTTCGTCAGCAGGGGGCGTAGCTCAGATGGTAGAGCGCTCGCTTAGCATGCGAGAGGTACTGGGATCGATACCCAGCGCCTCCAGAATTTTTAACACACCAACATGCGCACACTGCCATGCAAGTGGAATAATTCACAGCCAGAAAATGTGTCAAGGCAGATACGAGCCAACGATTAGCAGCCACAATTGGCAAACGTGCTGTAATTCGCACGAAGCACCCTCCTCCCACCACTACACTTAATTTAGAAACAGTACAAGTGTTCCCATAAGATTCTCAAACCTATGTCGCAAAGATCAGCCTTGCGCCGAATTCACAAAAATCCCACTGCACATTCCAATTCTTTACGTGCAGTCGGCTGCTACTGGTGTTGCTAGTTGTGACTGCTGATGACAGATGCCGTAGCAATCAATTCATGGAGTGAGTTGTATGTTTTGCGATACTCTGTCTCTGACAAGCAAGCAGAGGTGACATAGGCGCGGACACAGGAGGCTTGCAGCCCCTCGCTGCCTGCAGACACCGAACAGCCACACTAGGAGGGCGGCCTAAGTCGTAGGCGAAATGTGCTCATTCGCTTGTGTGCGACGTCAAGCTCTAAATAAGGCTGTCACTAGCGTGAGCGTTGCGTGAGCGTCGTGTAAAGTCGGAAAAGTCGTCTGCGTGGGTGAGTGCCATGTTTGGGGAGCGTTTCGTAGTTTGCGCAGTGCAATGGAGACGCGGAAAGTTGTTGTGGCCCAGTCTTTTGCAGTTGGACGACAAGAGTGGTACACAGTAGTAAAGTGCGAGGCAGTGAGTTGGCATGAACAGTCGAGTGCACAATGGGTCTTCAGATGTGCTTGTTACCTCAGGTGCTGTGTGATTGTCGACATGGAGTGAAAACGGACCAACTTGTGACTGTCCCTTCAATTTAAGACGTTAAAAACGGACGGAATTTGCAGTCGTAATACCAGAGCATCGAAACTACTTGGAACTCTTGCGTATATGAACGTGTCCGCGCCTTTGTACTCTGGTCCCTTCACCCCTGCAAACCAACCAACCATCGTGTCCGTGCACATAAGAGTAGCAAAGAACGGAGAACAGCGCAGCTTGGTTGTGCTTGGGGGCGTAGCTCAGTTGGTAGAGCGTTCGCTTTGCATGTGAAAGGTCCCGGGTTCAAGCCCCGGCGCCTCCATGTTTTGTGGTCAGTGCGTGGTAAGTGTTGGTCGCGGCGAGCCTAAAGGCACGCAAGATGTTGCAAAGCCAGCGTCACAGACTCGTATACTGACGTAAGGAGAGCAAAACGTAAATGTGAGGACCGGCTGTTGTCGAGGTGTCATCGAGTGCAAATCTGCCTTAGGTATAACGGCCTAACCTCAATGAAGTCTAGAGAGTGGACAACACGTTCGTCTACCTCAGAGCGTTGGCCGAACGCTATTTTCGACGTCGTGCGTGCCACTTTGATTTTGGCCAACTACGATTCGATACAGAATGCAGGAAACCTGAAAGACACCCTCACGGACACATTGAGAGTAGTGTTTGTCAGCGGAATAATGGGAGTGCAAGGGTCTGTGCCATTGATATGGCTGTATGATAGCGCAGTTCGTCAGCAGGGGGCGTAGCTCAGATGGTAGAGCGCTCGCTTAGCATGCGAGAGGTACTGGGATCGATACCCAGCGCCTCCAGAATTTTTAACACACCAACATGCGCACACTGCCATGCAAGTGGAATAATTCACAGCCAGAAAATGTGTCAAGGCAGATACGAGCCAACGATTAGCAGCCACAATTGGCAAACGTGCTGTAATTCGCACGAAGCACCCTCCTCCCACCACTACACTTAATTTAGAAACAGTACAAGTGTTCCCATAAGATTCTCAAACCTATGTCGCAAAGATCAGCCTTGCGCCGAATTCACAAAAATCCCACTGCACATTCCAATTCTTTACGTGCAGTCGGCTGCTACTGGTGTTGCTAGTTGTGACTGCTGATGACAGATGCCGTAGCAATCAATTCATGGAGTGAGTTGTATGTTTTGCGATACTCTGTCTCTGACAAGCAAGCAGAG
Organism: Schistocerca piceifrons; assembly: GCF_021461385.2. Lineage (NCBI taxonomy): Eukaryota > Metazoa > Arthropoda > Insecta > Orthoptera > Acrididae > Schistocerca > Schistocerca piceifrons. The sequence goes on from NW_025728683.1 coordinate 16,143, forward strand.
GTGACATAGGCGCGGACACAGGAGGCTTGCAGCCCCTCGCTGCCTGCAGACACCGAACAGCCACACTAGGAGGGCGGCCTAAGTCGTAGGCGAAATGTGCTCATTCGCTTGTGTGCGACGTCAAGCTCTAAATAAGGCTGTCACTAGCGTGAGCGTTGCGTGAGCGTCGTGTAAAGTCGGAAAAGTCGTCTGCGTGGGTGAGTGCCATGTTTGGGGAGCGTTTCGTAGTTTGCGCAGTGCAATGGAGACGCGGAAAGTTGTTGTGGCCCAGTCTTTTGCAGTTGGACGACAAGAGTGGTACACAGTAGTAAAGTGCGAGGCAGTGAGTTGGCATGAACAGTCGAGTGCACAATGGGTCTTCAGATGTGCTTGTTACCTCAGGTGCTGTGTGATTGTCGACATGGAGTGAAAACGGACCAACTTGTGACTGTCCCTTCAATTTAAGACGTTAAAAACGGACGGAATTTGCAGTCGTAATACCAGAGCATCGAAACTACTTGGAACTCTTGCGTATATGAACGTGTCCGCGCCTTTGTACTCTGGTCCCTTCACCCCTGCAAACCAACCAACCATCGTGTCCGTGCACATAAGAGTAGCAAAGAACGGAGAACAGCGCAGCTTGGTTGTGCTTGGGGGCGTAGCTCAGTTGGTAGAGCGTTCGCTTTGCATGTGAAAGGTCCCGGGTTCAAGCCCCGGCGCCTCCATGTTTTGTGGTCAGTGCGTGGTAAGTGTTGGTCGCGGCGAGCCTAAAGGCACGCAAGATGTTGCAAAGCCAGCGTCACAGACTCGTATACTGACGTAAGGAGAGCAAAACGTAAATGTGAGGACCGGCTGTTGTCGAGGTGTCATCGAGTGCAAATCTGCCTTAGGTATAACGGCCTAACCTCAATGAAGTCTAGAGAGTGGACAACACGTTCGTCTACCTCAGAGCGTTGGCCGAACGCTATTTTCGACGTCGTGCGTGCCACTTTGATTTTGGCCAACTACGATTCGATACAGAATGCAGGAAACCTGAAAGACACCCTCACGGACACATTGAGAGTAGTGTTTGTCAGCGGAATAATGGGAGTGCAAGGGTCTGTGCCATTGATATGGCTGTATGATAGCGCAGTTCGTCAGCAGGGGGCGTAGCTCAGATGGTAGAGCGCTCGCTTAGCATGCGAGAGGTACTGGGATCGATACCCAGCGCCTCCAGAATTTTTAACACACCAACATGCGCACACTGCCATGCAAGTGGAATAATTCACAGCCAGAAAATGTGTCAAGGCAGATACGAGCCAACGATTAGCAGCCACAATTGGCAAACGTGCTGTAATTCGCACGAAGCACCCTCCTCCCACCACTACACTTAATTTAGAAACAGTACAAGTGTTCCCATAAGATTCTCAAACCTATGTCGCAAAGATCAGCCTTGCGCCGAATTCACAAAAATCCCACTGCACATTCCAATTCTTTACGTGCAGTCGGCTGCTACTGGTGTTGCTAGTTGTGACTGCTGATGACAGATGCCGTAGCAATCAATTCATGGAGTGAGTTGTATGTTTTGCGATACTCTGTCTCTGACAAGCAAGCAGAGGTGACATAGGCGCGGACACAGGAGGCTTGCAGCCCCTCGCTGCCTGCAGACACCGAACAGCCACACTAGGAGGGCGGCCTAAGTCGTAGGCGAAATGTGCTCATTCGCTTGTGTGCGACGTCAAGCTCTAAATAAGGCTGTCACTAGCGTGAGCGTTGCGTGAGCGTCGTGTAAAGTCGGAAAAGTCGTCTGCGTGGGTGAGTGCCATGTTTGGGGAGCGTTTCGTAGTTTGCGCAGTGCAATGGAGACGCGGAAAGTTGTTGTGGCCCAGTCTTTTGCAGTTGGACGACAAGAGTGGTACACAGTAGTAAAGTGCGAGGCAGTGAGTTGGCATGAACAGTCGAGTGCACAATGGGTCTTCAGATGTGCTTGTTACCTCAGGTGCTGTGTGATTGTCGACATGGAGTGAAAACGGACCAACTTGTGACTGTCCCTTCAATTTAAGACGTTAAAAACGGACGGAATTTGCAGTCGTAATACCAGAGCATCGAAACTACTTGGAACTCTTGCGTATATGAACGTGTCCGCGCCTTTGTACTCTGGTCCCTTCACCCCTGCAAACCAACCAACCATCGTGTCCGTGCACATAAGAGTAGCAAAGAACGGAGAACAGCGCAGCTTGGTTGTGCTTGGGGGCGTAGCTCAGTTGGTAGAGCGTTCGCTTTGCATGTGAAAGGTCCCGGGTTCAAGCCCCGGCGCCTCCATGTTTTGTGGTCAGTGCGTGGTAAGTGTTGGTCGCGGCGAGCCTAAAGGCACGCAAGATGTTGCAAAGCCAGCGTCACAGACTCGTATACTGACGTAAGGAGAGCAAAACGTAAATGTGAGGACCGGCTGTTGTCGAGGTGTCATCGAGTGCAAATCTGCCTTAGGTATAACGGCCTAACCTCAATGAAGTCTAGAGAGTGGACAACACGTTCGTCTACCTCAGAGCGTTCGCCGAACGCTATTTTCGACGTCGTGCGTGCCACTTTGATTTTGGCCAACTACGATTCGATACAGAATGCAGGAAACCTGAAAGACACCCTCACGGACACATTGAGAGTAGTGTTTGTCAGCGGAATAATGGGAGTGCAAGGGTCTGTGCCATTGATATGGCTGTATGATAGCGCAGTTCGTCAGCAGGGGGCGTAGCTCAGATGGTAGAGCGCTCGCTTAGCATGCGAGAGGTACTGGGATCGATACCCAGCGCCTCCAGAATTTTTAACACACCAACATGCGCACACTGCCATGCAAGTGGAATAATTCACAGCCAGAAAATGTGTCAAGGCAGATACGAGCCAACGATTAGCAGCCACAATTGGCAAACGTGCTGTAATTCGCACGAAGCACCCTCCTCCCACCACTACACTTAATTTAGAAACAGTACAAGTGTTCCCATAAGATTCTCAAACCTATGTCGCAAAGATCAGCCTTGCGCCGAATTCACAAAAATCCCACTGCACATTCCAATTCTTTACGTGCAGTCGGCTGCTACTGGTGTTGCTAGTTGTGACTGCTGATGACAGATGCCGTAGCAATCAATTCATGGAGTGAGTTGTATGTTTTGCGATACTCTGTCTCTGACAAGCAAGCAGAGGTGACATAGGCGCGGACACAGGAGGCTTGCAGCCCCTCGCTGCCTGCAGACACCGAACAGCCACACTAGGAGGGCGGCCTAAGTCGTAGGCGAAATGTGCTCATTCGCTTGTGTGCGACGTCAAGCTCTAAATAAGGCTGTCACTAGCGTGAGCGTTGCGTGAGCGTCGTGTAAAGTCGGAAAAGTCGTCTGCGTGGGTGAGTGCCATGTTTGGGGAGCGTTTCGTAGTTTGCGCAGTGCAATGGAGACGCGGAAAGTTGTTGTGGCCCAGTCTTTTGCAGTTGGACGACAAGAGTGGTACACAGTAGTAAAGTGCGAGGCAGTGAGTTGGCATGAACAGTCGAGTGCACAATGGGTCTTCAGATGTGCTTGTTACCTCAGGTGCTGTGTGATTGTCGACATGGAGTGAAAACGGACCAACTTGTGACTGTCCCTTCAATTTAAGACGTTAAAAACGGACGGAATTTGCAGTCGTAATACCAGAGCATCGAAACTACTTGGAACTCTTGCGTATATGAACGTGTCCGCGCCTTTGTACTCTGGTCCCTTCACCCCTGCAAACCAACCAACCATCGTGTCCGTGCACATAAGAGTAGCAAAGAACGGAGAACAGCGCAGCTTGGTTGTGCTTGGGGGCGTAGCTCAGTTGGTAGAGCGTTCGCTTTGCATGTGAAAGGTCCCGGGTTCAAGCCCCGGCGCCTCCATGTTTTGTGGTCAGTGCGTGGTAAGTGTTGGTCGCGGCGAGCCTAAAGGCACGCAAGATGTTGCAAAGCCAGCGTCACAGACTCGTATACTGACGTAAGGAGAGCAAAACGTAAATGTGAGGACCGGCTGTTGTCGAGGTGTCATCGAGTGCAAATCTGCCTTAGGTATAACGGCCTAACCTCAATGAAGTCTAGAGAGTGGACAACACGTTCGTCTACCTCAGAGCGTTGGCCGAACGCTATTTTCGACGTCGTGCGTGCCACTTTGATTTTGGCCAACTACGATTCGATACAGAATGCAGGAAACCTGAAAGACACCCTCACGGACACATTGAGAGTAGTGTTTGTCAGCGGAATAATGGGAGTGCAAGGGTCTGTGCCATTGATATGGCTGTATGATAGCGCAGTTCGTCAGCAGGGGGCGTAGCTCAGATGGTAGAGCGCTCGCTTAGCATGCGAGAGGTACTGGGATCGATACCCAGCGCCTCCAGAATTTTTAACACACCAACATGCGCACACTGCCATGCAAGTGGAATAATTCACAGCCAGAAAATGTGTCAAGGCAGATACGAGCCAACGATTAGCAGCCACAATTGGCAAACGTGCTGTAATTCGCACGAAGCACCCTCCTCCCACCACTACACTTAATTTAGAAACAGTACAAGTGTTCCCATAAGATTCTCAAACCTATGTCGCAAGGAACCGCCTTGCGCCGAATTCACAAAAATCCCACTGCACATTCCAATTCTTTACGTGCAGTCGGCTGCTACTGGTGTTGCTAGTTGTGACTGCTGATGACAGATGCCGTAGCAATCAATTCATGGAGTGAGTTGTATGTTTTGCGATACTCTGTCTCTGACAAGCAAGCAGAGGTGACATAGGCGCGGACACAGGAGGCTTGCAGCCCCTCGCTGCCTGCAGACACCGAACAGCCACACTAGGAGGGCGGCCTAAGTCGTAGGCGAAATGTGCTCATTCGCTTGTGTGCGACGTCAAGCTCTAAATAAGGCTGTCACTAGCGTGAGCGTTGCGTGAGCGTCGTGTAAAGTCGGAAAAGTCGTCTGCGTGGGTGAGTGCCATGTTTGGGGAGCGTTTCGTAGTTTGCGCAGTGCAATGGAGACGCGGAAAGTTGTTGTGGCCCAGTCTTTTGCAGTTGGACGACAAGAGTGGTACACAGTAGTAAAGTGCGAGGCAGTGAGTTGGCATGAACAGTCGAGTGCACAATGGGTCTTCAGATGTGCTTGTTACCTCAGGTGCTGTGTGATTGTCGACATGGAGTGAAAACGGACCAACTTGTGACTGTCCCTTCAATTTAAGACGTTAAAAACGGACGGAATTTGCAGTCGTAATACCAGAGCATCGAAACTACTTGGAACTCTTGCGTATATGAACGTGTCCGCGCCTTTGTACTCTGGTCCCTTCACCCCTGCAAACCAACCAACCATCGTGTCCGTGCACATAAGAGTAGCAAAGAACGGAGAACAGCGCAGCTTGGTTGTGCTTGGGGGCGTAGCTCAGTTGGTAGAGCGTTCGCTTTGCATGTGAAAGGTCCCGGGTTCAAGCCCCGGCGCCTCCATGTTTTGTGGTCAGTGCGTGGTAAGTGTTGGTCGCGGCGAGCCTAAAGGCACGCAAGATGTTGCAAAGCCAGCGTCACAGACTCGTATACTGACGTAAGGAGAGCAAAACGTAAATGTGAGGACCGGCTGTTGTCGAGGTGTCATCGAGTGCAAATCTGCCTTAGGTATAACGGCCTAACCTCAATGAAGTCTAGAGAGTGGACAACACGTTCGTCTACCTCAGAGCGTTGGCCGAACGCTATTTTCGACGTCGTGCGTGCCACTTTGATTTTGGCCAACTACGATTCGATACAGAATGCAGGAAACCTGAAAGACACCCTCACGGACACATTGAGAGTAGTGTTTGTCAGCGGAATAATGGGAGTGCAAGGGTCTGTGCCATTGATATGGCTGTATGATAGCGCAGTTCGTCAGCAGGGGGCGTAGCTCAGATGGTAGAGCGCTCGCTTAGCATGCGAGAGGTACTGGGATCGATACCCAGCGCCTCCAGAATTTTTAACACACCAACATGCGCACACTGCCATGCAAGTGGAATAATTCACAGCCAGAAAATGTGTCAAGGCAGATACGAGCCAACGATTAGCAGCCACAATTGGCAAACGTGCTGTAATTCGCACGAAGCACCCTCCTCCCACCACTACACTTAATTTAGAAACAGTACAAGTGTTCCCATAAGATTCTCAAACCTATGTCGCAAAGATCAGCCTTGCGCCGAATTCACAAAAATCCCACTGCACATTCCAATTCTTTACGTGCAGTCGGCTGCTACTGGTGTTGCTAGTTGTGACTGCTGATGACAGATGCCGTAGCAATCAATTCATGGAGTGAGTTGTATGTTTTGCGATACTCTGTCTCTGACAAGCAAGCAGAGGTGACATAGGCGCGGACACAGGAGGCTTGCAGCCCCTCGCTGCCTGCAGACACCGAACAGCCACACTAGGAGGGCGGCCTAAGTCGTAGGCGAAATGTGCTCATTCGCTTGTGTGCGACGTCAAGCTCTAAATAAGGCTGTCACTAGCGTGAGCGTTGCGTGAGCGTCGTGTAAAGTCGGAAAAGTCGTCTGCGTGGGTGAGTGCCATGTTTGGGGAGCGTTTCGTAGTTTGCGCAGTGCAATGGAGACGCGGAAAGTTGTTGTGGCCCAGTCTTTTGCAGTTGGACGACAAGAGTGGTACACAGTAGTAAAGTGCGAGGCAGTGAGTTGGCATGAACAGTCGAGTGCACAATGGGTCTTCAGATGTGCTTGTTACCTCAGGTGCTGTGTGATTGTCGACATGGAGTGAAAACGGACCAACTTGTGACTGTCCCTTCAATTTAAGACGTTAAAAACGGACGGAATTTGCAGTCGTAATACCAGAGCATCGAAACTACTTGGAACTCTTGCGTATATGAACGTGTCCGCGCCTTTGTACTCTGGTCCCTTCACCCCTGCAAACCAACCAACCATCGTGTCCGTGCACATAAGAGTAGCAAAGAACGGAGAACAGCGCAGCTTGGTTGTGCTTGGGGGCGTAGCTCAGTTGGTAGAGCGTTCGCTTTGCATGTGAAAGGTCCCGGGTTCAAGCCCCGGCGCCTCCATGTTTTGTGGTCAGTGCGTGGTAAGTGTTGGTCGCGGCGAGCCTAAAGGCACGCAAGATGTTGCAAAGCCAGCGTCACAGACTCGTATACTGACGTAAGGAGAGCAAAACGTAAATGTGAGGACCGGCTGTTGTCGAGGTGTCATCGAGTGCAAATCTGCCTTAGGTATAACGGCCTAACCTCAATGAAGTCTAGAGAGTGGACAACACGTTCGTCTACCTCAGAGCGTTGGCCGAACGCTATTTTCGACGTCGTGCGTGCCACTTTGATTTTGGCCAACTACGATTCGATACAGAATGCAGGAAACCTGAAAGACACCCTCACGGACACATTGAGAGTAGTGTTTGTCAGCGGAATAATGGGAGTGCAAGGGTCTGTGCCATTGATATGGCTGTATGATAGCGCAGTTCGTCAGCAGGGGGCGTAGCTCAGATGGTAGAGCGCTCGCTTAGCATGCGAGAGGTACTGGGATCGATACCCAGCGCCTCCAGAATTTTTAACACACCAACATGCGCACACTGCCATGCAAGTGGAATAATTCACAGCCAGAAAATGTGTCAAGGCAGATACGAGCCAACGATTAGCAGCCACAATTGGCAAACGTGCTGTAATTCGCACGAAGCACCCTCCTCCCACCACTACACTTAATTTAGAAACAGTACAAGTGTTCCCATAAGATTCTCAAACCTATGTCGCAAAGATCAGCCTTGCGCCGAATTCACAAAAATCCCACTGCACATTCCAATTCTTTACGTGCAGTCGGCTGCTACTGGTGTTGCTAGTTGTGACTGCTGATGACAGATGCCGTAGCAATCAATTCATGGAGTGAGTTGTATGTTTTGCGATACTCTGTCTCTGACAAGCAAGCAGAGGTGACATAGGCGCGGACACAGGAGGCTTGCAGCCCCTCGCTGCCTGCAGACACCGAACAGCCACACTAGGAGGGCGGCCTAAGTCGTAGGCGAAATGTGCTCATTCGCTTGTGTGCGACGTCAAGCTCTAAATAAGGCTGTCACTAGCGTGAGCGTTGCGTGAGCGTCGTGTAAAGTCGGAAAAGTCGTCTGCGTGGGTGAGTGCCATGTTTGGGGAGCGTTTCGTAGTTTGCGCAGTGCAATGGAGACGCGGAAAGTTGTTGTGGCCCAGTCTTTTGCAGTTGGACGACAAGAGTGGTACACAGTAGTAAAGTGCGAGGCAGTGAGTTGGCATGAACAGTCGAGTGCACAATGGGTCTTCAGATGTGCTTGTTACCTCAGGTGCTGTGTGATTGTCGACATGGAGTGAAAACGGACCAACTTGTGACTGTCCCTTCAATTTAAGACGTTAAAAACGGACGGAATTTGCAGTCGTAATACCAGAGCATCGAAACTACTTGGAACTCTTGCGTATATGAACGTGTCCGCGCCTTTGTACTCTGGTCCCTTCACCCCTGCAAACCAACCAACCATCGTGTCCGTGCACATAAGAGTAGCAAAGAACGGAGAACAGCGCAGCTTGGTTGTGCTTGGGGGCGTAGCTCAGTTGGTAGAGCGTTCGCTTTGCATGTGAAAGGTCCCGGGTTCAAGCCCCGGCGCCTCCATGTTTTGTGGTCAGTGCGTGGTAAGTGTTGGTCGCGGCGAGCCTAAAGGCACGCAAGATGTTGCAAAGCCAGCGTCACAGACTCGTATACTGACGTAAGGAGAGCAAAACGTAAATGTGAGGACCGGCTGTTGTCGAGGTGTCATCGAGTGCAAATCTGCCTTAGGTATAACGGCCTAACCTCAATGAAGTCTAGAGAGTGGACAACACGTTCGTCTACCTCAGAGCGTTGGCCGAACGCTATTTTCGACGTCGTGCGTGCCACTTTGATTTTGGCCAACTACGATTCGATACAGAATGCAGGAAACCTGAAAGACACCCTCACGGACACATTGAGAGTAGTGTTTGTCAGCGGAATAATGGGAGTGCAAGGGTCTGTGCCATTGATATGGCTGTATGATAGCGCAGTTCGTCAGCAGGGGGCGTAGCTCAGATGGTAGAGCGCTCGCTTAGCATGCGAGAGGTACTGGGATCGATACCCAGCGCCTCCAGAATTTTTAACACACCAACATGCGCACACTGCCATGCAAGTGGAATAATTCACAGCCAGAAAATGTGTCAAGGCAGATACGAGCCAACGATTAGCAGCCACAATTGGCAAACGTGCTGTAATTCGCACGAAGCACCCTCCTCCCACCACTACACTTAATTTAGAAACAGTACAAGTGTTCCCATAAGATTCTCAAACCTATGTCGCAAAGATCAGCCTTGCGCCGAATTCACAAAAATCCCACTGCACATTCCAATTCTTTACGTGCAGTCGGCTGCTACTGGTGTTGCTAGTTGTGACTGCTGATGACAGATGCCGTAGCAATCAATTCATGGAGTGAGTTGTATGTTTTGCGATACTCTGTCTCTGACAAGCAAGCAGAGGTGACATAGGCGCGGACACAGGAGGCTTGCAGCCCCTCGCTGCCTGCAGACACCGAACAGCCACACTAGGAGGGCGGCCTAAGTCGTAGGCGAAATGTGCTCATTCGCTTGTGTGCGACGTCAAGCTCTAAATAAGGCTGTCACTAGCGTGAGCGTTGCGTGAGCGTCGTGTAAAGTCGGAAAAGTCGTCTGCGTGGGTGAGTGCCATGTTTGGGGAGCGTTTCGTAGTTTGCGCAGTGCAATGGAGACGCGGAAAGTTGTTGTGGCCCAGTCTTTTGCAGTTGGACGACAAGAGTGGTACACAGTAGTAAAGTGCGAGGCAGTGAGTTGGCATGAACAGTCGAGTGCACAATGGGTCTTCAGATGTGCTTGTTACCTCAGGTGCTGTGTGATTGTCGACATGGAGTGAAAACGGACCAACTTGTGACTGTCCCTTCAATTTAAGACGTTAAAAACGGACGGAATTTGCAGTCGTAATACCAGAGCATCGAAACTACTTGGAACTCTTGCGTATATGAACGTGTCCGCGCCTTTGTACTCTGGTCCCTTCACCCCTGCAAACCAACCAACCATCGTGTCCGTGCACATAAGAGTAGCAAAGAACGGAGAACAGCGCAGCTTGGTTGTGCTTGGGGGCGTAGCTCAGTTGGTAGAGCGTTCGCTTTGCATGTGAAAGGTCCCGGGTTCAAGCCCCGGCGCCTCCATGTTTTGTGGTCAGTGCGTGGTAAGTGTTGGTCGCGGCGAGCCTAAAGGCACGCAAGATGTTGCAAAGCCAGCGTCACAGACTCGTATACTGACGTAAGGAGAGCAAAACGTAAATGTGAGGACCGGCTGTTGTCGAGGTGTCATCGAGTGCAAATCTGCCTTAGGTATAACGGCCTAACCTCAATGAAGTCTAGAGAGTGGACAACACGTTCGTCTACCTCAGAGCGTTGGCCGAACGCTATTTTCGACGTCGTGCGTGCCACTTTGATTTTGGCCAACTACGATTCGATACAGAATGCAGGAAACCTGAAAGACACCCTCACGGACACATTGAGAGTAGTGTTTGTCAGCGGAATAATGGGAGTGCAAGGGTCTGTGCCATTGATATGGCTGTATGATAGCGCAGTTCGTCAGCAGGGGGCGTAGCTCAGATGGTAGAGCGCTCGCTTAGCATGCGAGAGGTACTGGGATCGATACCCAGCGCCTCCAGAATTTTTAACACACCAACATGCGCACACTGCCATGCAAGTGGAATAATTCACAGCCAGAAAATGTGTCAAGGCAGATACGAGCCAACGATTAGCAGCCACAATTGGCAAACGTGCTGTAATTCGCACGAAGCACCCTCCTCCCACCACTACACTTAATTTAGAAACAGTACAAGTGTTCCCATAAGATTCTCAAACCTATGTCGCAAAGATCAGCCTTGCGCCGAATTCACAAAAATCCCACTGCACATTCCAATTCTTTACGTGCAGTCGGCTGCTACTGGTGTTGCTAGTTGTGACTGCTGATGACAGATGCCGTAGCAATCAATTCATGGAGTGAGTTGTATGTTTTGCGATACTCTGTCTCTGACAAGCAAGCAGAGGTGACATAGGCGCGGACACAGGAGGCTTGCAGCCCCTCGCTGCCTGCAGACACCGAACAGCCACACTAGGAGGGCGGCCTAAGTCGTAGGCGAAATGTGCTCATTCGCTTGTGTGCGACGTCAAGCTCTAAATAAGGCTGTCACTAGCGTGAGCGTTGCGTGAGCGTCGTGTAAAGTCGGAAAAGTCGTCTGCGTGGGTGAGTGCCATGTTTGGGGAGCGTTTCGTAGTTTGCGCAGTGCAATGGAGACGCGGAAAGTTGTTGTGGCCCAGTCTTTTGCAGTTGGACGACAAGAGTGGTACACAGTAGTAAAGTGCGAGGCAGTGAGTTGGCATGAACAGTCGAGTGCACAATGGGTCTTCAGATGTGCTTGTTACCTCAGGTGCTGTGTGATTGTCGACATGGAGTGAAAACGGACCAACTTGTGACTGTCCCTTCAATTTAAGACGTTAAAAACGGACGGAATTTGCAGTCGTAATACCAGAGCATCGAAACTACTTGGAACTCTTGCGTATATGAACGTGTCCGCGCCTTTGTACTCTGGTCCCTTCACCCCTGCAAACCAACCAACCATCGTGTCCGTGCACATAAGAGTAGCAAAGAACGGAGAACAGCGCAGCTTGGTTGTGCTTGGGGGCGTAGCTCAGTTGGTAGAGCGTTCGCTTTGCATGTGAAAGGTCCCGGGTTCAAGCCCCGGCGCCTCCATGTTTTGTGGTCAGTGCGTGGTAAGTGTTGGTCGCGGCGAGCCTAAAGGCACGCAAGATGTTGCAAAGCCAGCGTCACAGACTCGTATACTGACGTAAGGAGAGCAAAACGTAAATGTGAGGACCGGCTGTTGTCGAGGTGTCATCGAGTGCAAATCTGCCTTAGGTATAACGGCCTAACCTCAATGAAGTCTAGAGAGTGGACAACACGTTCGTCTACCTCAGAGCGTTGGCCGAACGCTATTTTCGACGTCGTGCGTGCCACTTTGATTTTGGCCAACTACGATTCGATACAGAATGCAGGAAACCTGAAAGACACCCTCACGGACACATTGAGAGTAGTGTTTGTCAGCGGAATAATGGGAGTGCAAGGGTCTGTGCCATTGATATGGCTGTATGATAGCGCAGTTCGTCAGCAGGGGGCGTAGCTCAGATGGTAGAGCGCTCGCTTAGCATGCGAGAGGTACTGGGATCGATACCCAGCGCCTCCAGAATTTTTAACACACCAACATGCGCACACTGCCATGCAAGTGGAATAATTCACAGCCAGAAAATGTGTCAAGGCAGATACGAGCCAACGATTAGCAGCCACAATTGGCAAACGTGCTGTAATTCGCACGAAGCACCCTCCTCCCACCACTACACTTAATTTAGAAACAGTACAAGTGTTCCCATAAGATTCTCAAACCTATGTCGCAAAGATCAGCCTTGCGCCGAATTCACAAAAATCCCACTGCACATTCCAATTCTTTACGTGCAGTCGGCTGCTACTGGTGTTGCTAGTTGTGACTGCTGATGACAGATGCCGTAGCAATCAATTCATGGAGTGAGTTGTATGTTTTGCGATACTCTGTCTCTGACAAGCAAGCAGAGGTGACATAGGCGCGGACACAGGAGGCTTGCAGCCCCTCGCTGCCTGCAGACACCGAACAGCCACACTAGGAGGGCGGCCTAAGTCGTAGGCGAAATGTGCTCATTCGCTTGTGTGCGACGTCAAGCTCTAAATAAGGCTGTCACTAGCGTGAGCGTTGCGTGAGCGTCGTGTAAAGTCGGAAAAGTCGTCTGCGTGGGTGAGTGCCATGTTTGGGGAGCGTTTCGTAGTTTGCGCAGTGCAATGGAGACGCGGAAAGTTGTTGTGGCCCAGTCTTTTGCAGTTGGACGACAAGAGTGGTACACAGTAGTAAAGTGCGAGGCAGTGAGTTGGCATGAACAGTCGAGTGCACAATGGGTCTTCAGATGTGCTTGTTACCTCAGGTGCTGTGTGATTGTCGACATGGAGTGAAAACGGACCAACTTGTGACTGTCCCTTCAATTTAAGACGTTAAAAACGGACGGAATTTGCAGTCGTAATACCAGAGCATCGAAACTACTTGGAACTCTTGCGTATATGAACGTGTCCGCGCCTTTGTACTCTGGTCCCTTCACCCCTGCAAACCAACCAACCATCGTGTCCGTGCACATAAGAGTAGCAAAGAACGGAGAACAGCGCAGCTTGGTTGTGCTTGGGGGCGTAGCTCAGTTGGTAGAGCGTTCGCTTTGCATGTGAAAGGTCCCGGGTTCAAGCCCCGGCGCCTCCATGTTTTGTGGTCAGTGCGTGGTAAGTGTTGGTCGCGGCGAGCCTAAAGGCACGCAAGATGTTGCAAAGCCAGCGTCACAGACTCGTATACTGACGTAAGGAGAGCAAAACGTAAATGTGAGGACCGGCTGTTGTCGAGGTGTCATCGAGTGCAAATCTGCCTTAGGTATAACGGCCTAACCTCAATGAAGTCTAGAGAGTGGACAACACGTTCGTCTACCTCAGAGCGTTGGCCGAACGCTATTTTCGACGTCGTGCGTGCCACTTTGATTTTGGCCAACTACGATTCGATACAGAATGCAGGAAACCTGAAAGACACCCTCACGGACACATTGAGAGTAGTGTTTGTCAGCGGAATAATGGGAGTGCAAGGGTCTGTGCCATTGATATGGCTGTATGATAGCGCAGTTCGTCAGCAGGGGGCGTAGCTCAGATGGTAGAGCGCTCGCTTAGCATGCGAGAGGTACTGGGATCGATACCCAGCGCCTCCAGAATTTTTAACACACCAACATGCGCACACTGCCATGCAAGTGGAATAATTCACAGCCAGAAAATGTGTCAAGGCAGATACGAGCCAACGATTAGCAGCCACAATTGGCAAACGTGCTGTAATTCGCACGAAGCACCCTCCTCCCACCACTACACTTAATTTAGAAACAGTACAAGTGTTCCCATAAGATTCTCAAACCTATGTCGCAAAGATCAGCCTTGCGCCGAATTCACAAAAATCCCACTGCACATTCCAATTCTTTACGTGCAGTCGGCTGCTACTGGTGTTGCTAGTTGTGACTGCTGATGACAGATGCCGTAGCAATCAATTCATGGAGTGAGTTGTATGTTTTGCGATACTCTGTCTCTGACAAGCAAGCAGAGGTGACATAGGCGCGGACACAGGAGGCTTGCAGCCCCTCGCTGCCTGCAGACACCGAACAGCCACACTAGGAGGGCGGCCTAAGTCGTAGGCGAAATGTGCTCATTCGCTTGTGTGCGACGTCAAGCTCTAAATAAGGCTGTCACTAGCGTGAGCGTTGCGTGAGCGTCGTGTAAAGTCGGAAAAGTCGTCTGCGTGGGTGAGTGCCATGTTTGGGGAGCGTTTCGTAGTTTGCGCAGTGCAATGGAGACGCGGAAAGTTGTTGTGGCCCAGTCTTTTGCAGTTGGACGACAAGAGTGGTACACAGTAGTAAAGTGCGAGGCAGTGAGTTGGCATGAACAGTCGAGTGCACAATGGGTCTTCAGATGTGCTTGTTACCTCAGGTGCTGTGTGATTGTCGACATGGAGTGAAAACGGACCAACTTGTGACTGTCCCTTCAATTTAAGACGTTAAAAACGGACGGAATTTGCAGTCGTAATACCAGAGCATCGAAACTACTTGGAACTCTTGCGTATATGAACGTGTCCGCGCCTTTGTACTCTGGTCCCTTCACCCCTGCAAACCAACCAACCATCGTGTCCGTGCACATAAGAGTAGCAAAGAACGGAGAACAGCGCAGCTTGGTTGTGCTTGGGGGCGTAGCTCAGTTGGTAGAGCGTTCGCTTTGCATGTGAAAGGTCCCGGGTTCAAGCCCCGGCGCCTCCATGTTTTGTGGTCAGTGCGTGGTAAGTGTTGGTCGCGGCGAGCCTAAAGGCACGCAAGATGTTGCAAAGCCAGCGTCACAGACTCGTATACTGACGTAAGGAGAGCAAAACGTAAATGTGAGGACCGGCTGTTGTCGAGGTGTCATCGAGTGCAAATCTGCCTTAGGTATAACGGCCTAACCTCAATGAAGTCTAGAGAGTGGACAACACGTTCGTCTACCTCAGAGCGTTGGCCGAACGCTATTTTCGACGTCGTGCGTGCCACTTTGATTTTGGCCAACTACGATTCGATACAGAATGCAGGAAACCTGAAAGACACCCTCACGGACACATTGAGAGTAGTGTTTGTCAGCGGAATAATGGGAGTGCAAGGGTCTGTGCCATTGATATGGCTGTATGATAGCGCAGTTCGTCAGCAGGGGGCGTAGCTCAGATGGTAGAGCGCTCGCTTAGCATGCGAGAGGTACTGGGATCGATACCCAGCGCCTCCAGAATTTTTAACACACCAACATGCGCACACTGCCATGCAAGTGGAATAATTCACAGCCAGAAAATGTGTCAAGGCAGATACGAGCCAACGATTAGCAGCCACAATTGGCAAACGTGCTGTAATTCGCACGAAGCACCCTCCTCCCACCACTACACTTAATTTAGAAACAGTACAAGTGTTCCCATAAGATTCTCAAACCTATGTCGCAAAGATCAGCCTTGCGCCGAATTCACAAAAATCCCACTGCACATTCCAATTCTTTACGTGCAGTCGGCTGCTACTGGTGTTGCTAGTTGTGACTGCTGATGACAGATGCCGTAGCAATCAATTCATGGAGTGAGTTGTATGTTTTGCGATACTCTGTCTCTGACAAGCAAGCAGAGGTGACATAGGCGCGGACACAGGAGGCTTGCAGCCCCTCGCTGCCTGCAGACACCGAACAGCCACACTAGGAGGGCGGCCTAAGTCGTAGGCGAAATGTGCTCATTCGCTTGTGTGCGACGTCAAGCTCTAAATAAGGCTGTCACTAGCGTGAGCGTTGCGTGAGCGTCGTGTAAAGTCGGAAAAGTCGTCTGCGTGGGTGAGTGCCATGTTTGGGGAGCGTTTCGTAGTTTGCGCAGTGCAATGGAGACGCGGAAAGTTGTTGTGGCCCAGTCTTTTGCAGTTGGACGACAAGAGTGGTACACAGTAGTAAAGTGCGAGGCAGTGAGTTGGCATGAACAGTCGAGTGCACAATGGGTCTTCAGATGTGCTTGTTACCTCAGGTGCTGTGTGATTGTCGACATGGAGTGAAAACGGACCAACTTGTGACTGTCCCTTCAATTTAAGACGTTAAAAACGGACGGAATTTGCAGTCGTAATACCAGAGCATCGAAACTACTTGGAACTCTTGCGTATATGAACGTGTCCGCGCCTTTGTACTCTGGTCCCTTCACCCCTGCAAACCAACCAACCATCGTGTCCGTGCACATAAGAGTAGCAAAGAACGGAGAACAGCGCAGCTTGGTTGTGCTTGGGGGCGTAGCTCAGTTGGTAGAGCGTTCGCTTTGCATGTGAAAGGTCCCGGGTTCAAGCCCCGGCGCCTCCATGTTTTGTGGTCAGTGCGTGGTAAGTGTTGGTCGCGGCGAGCCTAAAGGCACGCAAGATGTTGCAAAGCCAGCGTCACAGACTCGTATACTGACGTAAGGAGAGCAAAACGTAAATGTGAGGACCGGCTGTTGTCGAGGTGTCATCGAGTGCAAATCTGCCTTAGGTATAACGGCCTAACCTCAATGAAGTCTAGAGAGTGGACAACACGTTCGTCTACCTCAGAGCGTTGGCCGAACGCTATTTTCGACGTCGTGCGTGCCACTTTGATTTTGGCCAACTACGATTCGATACAGAATGCAGGAAACCTGAAAGACACCCTCACGGACACATTGAGAGTAGTGTTTGTCAGCGGAATAATGGGAGTGCAAGGGTCTGTGCCATTGATATGGCTGTATGATAGCGCAGTTCGTCAGCAGGGGGCGTAGCTCAGATGGTAGAGCGCTCGCTTAGCATGCGAGAGGTACTGGGATCGATACCCAGCGCCTCCAGAATTTTTAACACACCAACATGCGCACACTGCCATGCAAGTGGAATAATTCACAGCCAGAAAATGTGTCAAGGCAGATACGAGCCAACGATTAGCAGCCACAATTGGCAAACGTGCTGTAATTCGCACGAAGCACCCTCCTCCCACCACTACACTTAATTTAGAAACAGTACAAGTGTTCCCATAAGATTCTCAAACCTATGTCGCAAAGATCAGCCTTGCGCCGAATTCACAAAAATCCCACTGCACATTCCAATTCTTTACGTGCAGTCGGCTGCTACTGGTGTTGCTAGTTGTGACTGCTGATGACAGATGCCGTAGCAATCAATTCATGGAGTGAGTTGTATGTTTTGCGATACTCTGTCTCTGACAAGCAAGCAGAGGTGACATAGGCGCGGACACAGGAGGCTTGCAGCCCCTCGCTGCCTGCAGACACCGAACAGCCACACTAGGAGGGCGGCCTAAGTCGTAGGCGAAATGTGCTCATTCGCTTGTGTGCGACGTCAAGCTCTAAATAAGGCTGTCACTAGCGTGAGCGTTGCGTGAGCGTCGTGTAAAGTCGGAAAAGTCGTCTGCGTGGGTGAGTGCCATGTTTGGGGAGCGTTTCGTAGTTTGCGCAGTGCAATGGAGACGCGGAAAGTTGTTGTGGCCCAGTCTTTTGCAGTTGGACGACAAGAGTGGTACACAGTAGTAAAGTGCGAGGCAGTGAGTTGGCATGAACAGTCGAGTGCACAATGGGTCTTCAGATGTGCTTGTTACCTCAGGTGCTGTGTGATTGTCGACATGGAGTGAAAACGGACCAACTTGTGACTGTCCCTTCAATTTAAGACGTTAAAAACGGACGGAATTTGCAGTCGTAATACCAGAGCATCGAAACTACTTGGAACTCTTGCGTATATGAACGTGTCCGCGCCTTTGTACTCTGGTCCCTTCACCCCTGCAAACCAACCAACCATCGTGTCCGTGCACATAAGAGTAGCAAAGAACGGAGAACAGCGCAGCTTGGTTGTGCTTGGGGGCGTAGCTCAGTTGGTAGAGCGTTCGCTTTGCATGTGAAAGGTCCCGGGTTCAAGCCCCGGCGCCTCCATGTTTTGTGGTCAGTGCGTGGTAAGTGTTGGTCGCGGCGAGCCTAAAGGCACGCAAGATGTTGCAAAGCCAGCGTCACAGACTCGTATACTGACGTAAGGAGAGCAAAACGTAAATGTGAGGACCGGCTGTTGTCGAGGTGTCATCGAGTGCAAATCTGCCTTAGGTATAACGGCCTAACCTCAATGAAGTCTAGAGAGTGGACAACACGTTCGTCTACCTCAGAGCGTTGGCCGAACGCTATTTTCGACGTCGTGCGTGCCACTTTGATTTTGGCCAACTACGATTCGATACAGAATGCAGGAAACCTGAAAGACACCCTCACGGACACATTGAGAGTAGTGTTTGTCAGCGGAATAATGGGAGTGCAAGGGTCTGTGCCATTGATATGGCTGTATGATAGCGCAGTTCGTCAGCAGGGGGCGTAGCTCAGATGGTAGAGCGCTCGCTTAGCATGCGAGAGGTACTGGGATCGATACCCAGCGCCTCCAGAATTTTTAACACACCAACATGCGCACACTGCCATGCAAGTGGAATAATTCACAGCCAGAAAATGTGTCAAGGCAGATACGAGCCAACGATTAGCAGCCACAATTGGCAAACGTGCTGTAATTCGCACGAAGCACCCTCCTCCCACCACTACACTTAATTTAGAAACAGTACAAGTGTTCCCATAAGATTCTCAAACCTATGTCGCAAAGATCAGCCTTGCGCCGAATTCACAAAAATCCCACTGCACATTCCAATTCTTTACGTGCAGTCGGCTGCTACTGGTGTTGCTAGTTGTGACTGCTGATGACAGATGCCGTAGCAATCAATTCATGGAGTGAGTTGTATGTTTTGCGATACTCTGTCTCTGACAAGCAAGCAGAGGTGACATAGGCGCGGACACAGGAGGCTTGCAGCCCCTCGCTGCCTGCAGACACCGAACAGCCACACTAGGAGGGCGGCCTAAGTCGTAGGCGAAATGTGCTCATTCGCTTGTGTGCGACGTCAAGCTCTAAATAAGGCTGTCACTAGCGTGAGCGTTGCGTGAGCGTCGTGTAAAGTCGGAAAAGTCGTCTGCGTGGGTGAGTGCCATGTTTGGGGAGCGTTTCGTAGTTTGCGCAGTGCAATGGAGACGCGGAAAGTTGTTGTGGCCCAGTCTTTTGCAGTTGGACGACAAGAGTGGTACACAGTAGTAAAGTGCGAGGCAGTGAGTTGGCATGAACAGTCGAGTGCACAATGGGTCTTCAGATGTGCTTGTTACCTCAGGTGCTGTGTGATTGTCGACATGGAGTGAAAACGGACCAACTTGTGACTGTCCCTTCAATTTAAGACGTTAAAAACGGACGGAATTTGCAGTCGTAATACCAGAGCATCGAAACTACTTGGAACTCTTGCGTATATGAACGTGTCCGCGCCTTTGTACTCTGGTCCCTTCACCCCTGCAAACCAACCAACCATCGTGTCCGTGCACATAAGAGTAGCAAAGAACGGAGAACAGCGCAGCTTGGTTGTGCTTGGGGGCGTAGCTCAGTTGGTAGAGCGTTCGCTTTGCATGTGAAAGGTCCCGGGTTCAAGCCCCGGCGCCTCCATGTTTTGTGGTCAGTGCGTGGTAAGTGTTGGTCGCGGCGAGCCTAAAGGCACGCAAGATGTTGCAAAGCCAGCGTCACAGACTCGTATACTGACGTAAGGAGAGCAAAACGTAAATGTGAGGACCGGCTGTTGTCGAGGTGTCATCGAGTGCAAATCTGCCTTAGGTATAACGGCCTAACCTCAATGAAGTCTAGAGAGTGGACAACACGTTCGTCTACCTCAGAGCGTTGGCCGAACGCTATTTTCGACGTCGTGCGTGCCACTTTGATTTTGGCCAACTACGATTCGATACAGAATGCAGGAAACCTGAAAGACACCCTCACGGACACATTGAGAGTAGTGTTTGTCAGCGGAATAATGGGAGTGCAAGGGTCTGTGCCATTGATATGGCTGTATGATAGCGCAGTTCGTCAGCAGGGGGCGTAGCTCAGATGGTAGAGCGCTCGCTTAGCATGCGAGAGGTACTGGGATCGATACCCAGCGCCTCCAGAATTTTTAACACACCAACATGCGCACACTGCCATGCAAGTGGAATAATTCACAGCCAGAAAATGTGTCAAGGCAGATACGAGCCAACGATTAGCAGCCACAATTGGCAAACGTGCTGTAATTCGCACGAAGCACCCTCCTCCCACCACTACACTTAATTTAGAAACAGTACAAGTGTTCCCATAAGATTCTCAAACCTATGTCGCAAAGATCAGCCTTGCGCCGAATTCACAAAAATCCCACTGCACATTCCAATTCTTTACGTGCAGTCGGCTGCTACTGGTGTTGCTAGTTGTGACTGCTGATGACAGATGCCGTAGCAATCAATTCATGGAGTGAGTTGTATGTTTTGCGATACTCTGTCTCTGACAAGCAAGCAGAGGTGACATAGGCGCGGACACAGGAGGCTTGCAGCCCCTCGCTGCCTGCAGACACCGAACAGCCACACTAGGAGGGCGGCCTAAGTCGTAGGCGAAATGTGCTCATTCGCTTGTGTGCGACGTCAAGCTCTAAATAAGGCTGTCACTAGCGTGAGCGTTGCGTGAGCGTCGTGTAAAGTCGGAAAAGTCGTCTGCGTGGGTGAGTGCCATGTTTGGGGAGCGTTTCGTAGTTTGCGCAGTGCAATGGAGACGCGGAAAGTTGTTGTGGCCCAGTCTTTTGCAGTTGGACGACAAGAGTGGTACACAGTAGTAAAGTGCGAGGCAGTGAGTTGGCATGAACAGTCGAGTGCACAATGGGTCTTCAGATGTGCTTGTTACCTCAGGTGCTGTGTGATTGTCGACATGGAGTGAAAACGGACCAACTTGTGACTGTCCCTTCAATTTAAGACGTTAAAAACGGACGGAATTTGCAGTCGTAATACCAGAGCATCGAAACTACTTGGAACTCTTGCGTATATGAACGTGTCCGCGCCTTTGTACTCTGGTCCCTTCACCCCTGCAAACCAACCAACCATCGTGTCCGTGCACATAAGAGTAGCAAAGAACGGAGAACAGCGCAGCTTGGTTGTGCTTGGGGGCGTAGCTCAGTTGGTAGAGCGTTCGCTTTGCATGTGAAAGGTCCCGGGTTCAAGCCCCGGCGCCTCCATGTTTTGTGGTCAGTGCGTGGTAAGTGTTGGTCGCGGCGAGCCTAAAGGCACGCAAGATGTTGCAAAGCCAGCGTCACAGACTCGTATACTGACGTAAGGAGAGCAAAACGTAAATGTGAGGACCGGCTGTTGTCGAGGTGTCATCGAGTGCAAATCTGCCTTAGGTATAACGGCCTAACCTCAATGAAGTCTAGAGAGTGGACAACACGTTCGTCTACCTCAGAGCGTTGGCCGAACGCTATTTTCGACGTCGTGCGTGCCACTTTGATTTTGGCCAACTACGATTCGATACAGAATGCAGGAAACCTGAAAGACACCCTCACGGACACATTGAGAGTAGTGTTTGTCAGCGGAATAATGGGAGTGCAAGGGTCTGTGCCATTGATATGGCTGTATGATAGCGCAGTTCGTCAGCAGGGGGCGTAGCTCAGATGGTAGAGCGCTCGCTTAGCATGCGAGAGGTACTGGGATCGATACCCAGCGCCTCCAGAATTTTTAACACACCAACATGCGCACACTGCCATGCAAGTGGAATAATTCACAGCCAGAAAATGTGTCAAGGCAGATACGAGCCAACGATTAGCAGCCACAATTGGCAAACGTGCTGTAATTCGCACGAAGCACCCTCCTCCCACCACTACACTTAATTTAGAAACAGTACAAGTGTTCCCATAAGATTCTCAAACCTATGTCGCAAAGATCAGCCTTGCGCCGAATTCACAAAAATCCCACTGCACATTCCAATTCTTTACGTGCAGTCGGCTGCTACTGGTGTTGCTAGTTGTGACTGCTGATGACAGATGCCGTAGCAATCAATTCATGGAGTGAGTTGTATGTTTTGCGATACTCTGTCTCTGACAAGCAAGCAGAGGTGACATAGGCGCGAACACAGGAGGCTTGCAGCCCCTCGCTGCCTGCAGACACCGAACAGCCACACTAGGAGGGCGGCCTAAGTCGTAGGCGAAATGTGCTCATTCGTTTGTGTGCGACGTCAAGCTCTAAATAAGGCTGTCACTAGCGTGAGCGTTGCGTGAGCGTCGTGTAAAGTCGGAAAAGTCGTCTGCGTGGGTGAGTGCCATGTTTGGGGAGCGTTTCGTAGTTTGCGCAGTGCAATGGAGACGCGGAAAGTTGTTGTGGCCCAGTCTTTTGCAGTTGGACGACAAGAGTGGTACACAGTAGTAAAGTGCGAGGCAGTGAGTTGGCATGAACAGTCGAGTGCACAATGGGTCTTCAGATGTGCTTGTTACCTCAGGTGCTGTGTGATTGTCGACATGGAGTGAAAACGGACCAACTTGTGACTGTCCCTTCAATTTAAGACGTTAAAAACGGACGGAATTTGCAGTCGTAATACCAGAGCATCGAAACTACTTGGAACTCTTGCGTATATGAACGTGTCCGCGCCTTTGTACTCTGGTCCCTTCACCCCTGCAAACCAACCAACCATCGTGTCCGTGCACATAAGAGTAGCAAAGAACGGAGAACAGCGCAGCTTGGTTGTGCTTGGGGGCGTAGCTCAGTTGGTAGAGCGTTCGCTTTGCATGTGAAAGGTCCCGGGTTCAAGCCCCGGCGCCTCCATGTTTTGTGGTCAGTGCGTGGTAAGTGTTGGTCGCGGCGAGCCTAAAGGCACGCAAGATGTTGCAAAGCCAGCGTCACAGACTCGTATACTGACGTAAGGAGAGCAAAACGTAAATGTGAGGACCGGCTGTTGTCGAGGTGTCATCGAGTGCAAATCTGCCTTAGGTATAACGGCCTAACCTCAATGAAGTCTAGAGAGTGGACAACACGTTCGTCTACCTCAGAGCGTTGGCCGAACGCTATTTTCGACGTCGTGCGTGCCACTTTGATTTTGGCCAACTACGATTCGATACAGAATGCAGGAAACCTGAAAAACACCCTCACGGACACATTGAGAGTAGTGTTTGTCAGCGGAATAATGGGAGTGCAAGGGTCTGTGCCATTGATATGGCTGTATGATAGCGCAGTTCGTCAGCAGGGGGCGTAGCTCAGATGGTAGAGCGCTCGCTTAGCATGCGAGAGGTACTGGGATCGATACCCAGCGCCTCCAGAATTTTTAACACACCAACATGCGCACACTGCCATGCAAGTGGAATAATTCACAGCCAGAAAATGTGTCAAGGCAGATACGAGCCAACGATTAGCAGCCACAATTGGCAAACGTGCTGTAATTCGCACGAAGCACCCTCCTCCCACCACTACACTTAATTTAGAAACAGTACAAGTGTTCCCATAAGATTCTCAAACCTATGTCGCAAAGATCAGCCTTGCGCCGAATTCACAAAAATCCCACTGCACATTCCAATTCTTTACGTGCAGTCGGCTGCTACTGGTGTTGCTAGTTGTGACTGCTGATGACAGATGCCGTAGCAATCAATTCATGGAGTGAGTTGTATGTTTTGCGATACTCTGTCTCTGACAAGCAAGCAGAGGTGACATAGGCGCGAACACAGGAGGCTTGCAGCCCCTCGCTGCCTGCAGACACCGAACAGCCACACTAGGAGGGCGGCCTAAGTCGTAGGCGAAATGTGCTCATTCGCTTGTGTGCGACGTCAAGCTCTAAATAAGGCTGTCACTAGCGTGAGCGTTGCGTGAGCGTCGTGTAAAGTCGGAAAAGTCGTCTGCGTGGGTGAGTGCCATGTTTGGGGAGCGTTTCGTAGTTTGCGCAGTGCAATGGAGACGCGGAAAGTTGTTGTGGCCCAGTCTTTTGCAGTTGGACGACAAGAGTGGTACACAGTAGTAAAGTGCGAGGCAGTGAGTTGGCATGAACAGTCGAGTGCACAATGGGTCTTCAGATGTGCTTGTTACCTCAGGTGCTGTGTGATTGTCGACATGGAGTGAAAACGGACCAACTTGTGACTGTCCCTTCAATTTAAGACGTTAAAAACGGACGGAATTTGCAGTCGTAATACCAGAGCATCGAAACTACTTGGAACTCTTGCGTATATGAACGTGTCCGCGCCTTTGTACTCTGGTCCCTTCACCCCTGCAAACCAACCAACCATCGTGTCCGTGCACATAAGAGTAGCAAAGAACGGAGAACAGCGCAGCTTGGTTGTGCTTGGGGGCGTAGCTCAGTTGGTAGAGCGTTCGCTTTGCATGTGAAAGGTCCCGGGTTCAAGCCCCGGCGCCTCCATGTTTTGTGGTTAGTGCGTGGTAAGTGTTGGTCGCGGCGAGCCTAAAGGCACGCAAGATGTTGCAAAGCCAGCGTCACAGACTCGTATACTGACGTAAGGAGAGCAAAACGTAAATGTGAGGACCGGCTGTTGTCGAGGTGTCATCGAGTGCAAATCTGCCTTAGGTATAACGGCCTAACCTCAATGAAGTCTAGAGAGTGGACAACACGTTCGTCTACCTCAGAGCGTTGGCCGAACGCTATTTTCGACGTCGTGCGTGCCACTTTGATTTTGGCCAACTACGATTCGATACAGAATGCAGGAAACCTGAAAGACACCCTCACGGACACATTGAGAGTAGTGTTTGTCAGCGGAATAATGGGAGTGCAAGGGTCTGTGCCATTGATATGGCTGTATGATAGCGCAGTTCGTCAGCAGGGGGCGTAGCTCAGATGGTAGAGCGCTCGCTTAGCATGCGAGAGGTACTGGGATCGATACCCAGCGCCTCCAGAATTTTTAACACACCAACATGCGCACACTGCCATGCAAGTGGAATAATTCACAGCCAGAAAATGTGTCAAGGCAGATACGAGCCAACGATTAGCAGCCACAATTGGCAAACGTGCTGTAATTCGCACGAAGCACCCTCCTCCCACCACTACACTTAATTTAGAAACAGTACAAGTGTTCCCATAAGATTCTCAAACCTATGTCGCAAAGATTAGCCTTGCGCCGAATTCACAAAAATCCCACTGCACATTCCAATTCTTTACGTGCAGTCGGCTGCTACTGGTGTTGCTAGTTGTGACTGCTGATGACAGATGCCGTAGCAATCAATTCATGGAGTGAGTTGTATGTTTTGCGATACTCTGTCTCTGACAAGCAAGCAGAGGTGACATAGGCGCGAACACAGGAGGCTTGCAGCCCCTCGCTGCCTGCAGACACCGAACAGCCACACTAGGAGGGCGGCCTAAGTCGTAGGCGAAATGTGCTCATTCGCTTGTGTGCGACGTCAAGCTCTAAATAAGGCTGTCACTAGCGTGAGCGTTGCGTGAGCGTCGTGTAAAGTCGGAAAAGTCGTCTGCGTGGGTGAGTGCCATGTTTGGGGAGCGTCTCGTAGTTTGCGCAGTGCAATGGAGACGCGGAAAGTTGTTGTGGCCCAGTCTTTTGCAGTTGGACGACAAGAGTGGTACACAGTAGTAAAGTGCGAGGCAGTGAGTTGGCATGAACAGTCGAGTGCACAATGGGTCTTCAGATGTGCTTGTTACCTCAGGTGCTGTGTGATTGTCGACATGGAGTGAAAACGGACCAACTTGTGACTGTCCCTTCAATTTAAGACGTTAAAAACGGACGGAATTTGCAGTCGTAATACCAGAGCATCGAAACTACTTGGAACTCTTGCGTATATGAACGTGTCCGCGCCTTTGTACTCTGGTCCCTTCACCCCTGCAAACCAACCAACCATCGTGTCCGTGCACATAAGAGTAGCAAAGAACGGAGAACAGCGCAGCTTGGTTGTGCTTGGGGGCGTAGCTCAGTTGGTAGAGCGTTCGCTTTGCATGTGAAAGGTCCCGGGTTCAAGCCCCGGCGCCTCCATGTTTTGTGGTCAGTGCGTGGTAAGTGTTGGTCGCGGCGAGCCTAAAGGCACGCAAGATGTTGCAAAGCCAGCGTCACAGACTCGTATACTGACGTAAGGAGAGCAAAACGTAAATGTGAGGACCGGCTGTTGTCGAGGTGTCATCGAGTGCAAATCTGCCTTAGGTATAACGGCCTAACCTCAATGAAGTCTAGAGAGTGGACAACACGTTCGTCTACCTCAGAGCGTTGGCCGAACGCTATTTTCGACGTCGTGCGTGCCACTTTGATTTTGGCCAACTACGATTCGATACAGAATGCAGGAAACCTGAAAAACACCCTCACGGACACATTGAGAGTAGTGTTTGTCAGCGGAATAATGGGAGTGCAAGGGTCTGTGCCATTGATATGGCTGTATGATAGCGCAGTTCGTCAGCAGGGGGCGTAGCTCAGATGGTAGAGCGCTCGCTTAGCATGCGAGAGGTACTGGGATCGATACCCAGCGCCTCCAGAATTTTTAACACACCAACATGCGCACACTGCCATGCAAGTGGAATAATTCACAGCCAGAAAATGTGTCAAGGCAGATACGAGCCAACGATTAGCAGCCACAATTGGCAAACGTGCTGTAATTCGCACGAAGCACCCTCCTCCCACCACTACACTTAATTTAGAAACAGTACAAGTGTTCCCATAAGATTCTCAAACCTATGTCGCAAAGATCAGCCTTGCGCCGAATTCACAAAAATCCCACTGCACATTCCAATTCTTTACGTGCAGTCGGCTGCTACTGGTGTTGCTAGTTGTGACTGCTGATGACAGATGCCGTAGCAATCAATTCATGGAGTGAGTTGTATGTTTTGCGATACTCTGTCTCTGACAAGCAAGCAGAGGTGACATAGGCGCGAACACAGGAGGCTTGCAGCCCCTCGCTGCCTGCAGACACCGAACAGCCACACTAGGAGGGCGGCCTAAGTCGTAGGCGAAATGTGCTCATTCGCTTGTGTGCGACGTCAAGCTCTAAATAAGGCTGTCACTAGCGTGAGCGTTGCGTGAGCGTCGTGTAAAGTCGGAAAAGTCGTCTGCGTGGGTGAGTGCCATGTTTGGGGAGCGTTTCGTAGTTTGCGCAGTGCAATGGAGACGCGGAAAGTTGTTGTGGCCCAGTCTTTTGCAGTTGGACGACAAGAGTGGTACACAGTAGTAAAGTGCGAGGCAGTGAGTTGGCATGAACAGTCGAGTGCACAATGGGTCTTCAGATGTGCTTGTTACCTCAGGTGCTGTGTGATTGTCGACATGGAGTGAAAACGGACCAACTTGTGACTGTCCCTTCAATTTAAGACGTTAAAAACGGACGGAATTTGCAGTCGTAATACCAGAGCATCGAAACTACTTGGAACTCTTGCGTATATGAACGTGTCCGCGCCTTTGTACTCTGGTCCCTTCACCCCTGCAAACCAACCAACCATCGTGTCCGTGCACATAAGAGTAGCAAAGAACGGAGAACAGCGCAGCTTGGTTGTGCTTGGGGGCGTAGCTCAGTTGGTAGAGCGTTCGCTTTGCATGTGAAAGGTCCCGGGTTCAAGCCCCGGCGCCTCCATGTTTTGTGGTTAGTGCGTGGTAAGTGTTGGTCGCGGCGAGCCTAAAGGCACGCAAGATGTTGCAAAGCCAGCGTCACAGACTCGTATACTGACGTAAGGAGAGCAAAACGTAAATGTGAGGACCGGCTGTTGTCGAGGTGTCATCGAGTGCAAATCTGCCTTAGGTATAACGGCCTAACCTCAATGAAGTCTAGAGAGTGGACAACACGTTCGTCTACCTCAGAGCGTTGGCCGAACGCTATTTTCGACGTCGTGCGTGCCACTTTGATTTTGGCCAACTACGATTCGATACAGAATGCAGGAAACCTGAAAGACACCCTCACGGACACATTGAGAGTAGTGTTTGTCAGCGGAATAATGGGAGTGCAAGGGTCTGTGCCATTGATATGGCTGTATGATAGCGCAGTTCGTCAGCAGGGGGCGTAGCTCAGATGGTAGAGCGCTCGCTTAGCATGCGAGAGGTACTGGGATCGATACCCAGCGCCTCCAGAATTTTTAACACACCAACATGCGCACACTGCCATGCAAGTGGAATAATTCACAGCCAGAAAATGTGTCAAGGCAGATACGAGCCAACGATTAGCAGCCACAATTGGCAAACGTGCTGTAATTCGCACGAAGCACCCTCCTCCCACCACTACACTTAATTTAGAAACAGTACAAGTGTTCCCATAAGATTCTCAAACCTATGTCGCAAAGATTAGCCTTGCGCCGAATTCACAAAAATCCCACTGCACATTCCAATTCTTTACGTGCAGTCGGCTGCTACTGGTGTTGCTAGTTGTGACTGCTGATGACAGATGCCGTAGCAATCAATTCATGGAGTGAGTTGTATGTTTTGCGATACTCTGTCTCTGACAAGCAAGCAGAGGTGACATAGGCGCGAACACAGGAGGCTTGCAGCCCCTCGCTGCCTGCAGACACCGAACAGCCACACTAGGAGGGCGGCCTAAGTCGTAGGCGAAATGTGCTCATTCGCTTGTGTGCGACGTCAAGCTCTAAATAAGGCTGTCACTAGCGTGAGCGTTGCGTGAGCGTCGTGTAAAGTCGGAAAAGTCGTCTGCGTGGGTGAGTGCCATGTTTGGGGAGCGTTTCGTAGTTTGCGCAGTGCAATGGAGACGCGGAAAGTTGTTGTGGCCCAGTCTTTTGCAGTTGGACGACAAGAGTGGTACACAGTAGTAAAGTGCGAGGCAGTGAGTTGGCATGAACAGTCGAGTGCACAATGGGTCTTCAGATGTGCTTGTTACCTCAGGTGCTGTGTGATTGTCGACATGGAGTGAAAACGGACCAACTTGTGACTGTCCCTTCAATTTAAGACGTTAAAAACGGACGGAATTTGCAGTCGTAATACCAGAGCATCGAAACTACTTGGAACTCTTGCGTATATGAACGTGTCCGCGCCTTTGTACTCTGGTCCCTTCACCCCTGCAAACCAACCAACCATCGTGTCCGTGCACATAAGAGTAGCAAAGAACGGAGAACAGCGCAGCTTGGTTGTGCTTGGGGGCGTAGCTCAGTTGGTAGAGCGTTCGCTTTGCATGTGAAAGGTCCCGGGTTCAAGCCCCGGCGCCTCCATGTTTTGTGGTCAGTGCGTGGTAAGTGTTGGTCGCGGCGAGCCTAAAGGCACGCAAGATGTTGCAAAGCCAGCGTCACAGACTCGTATACTGACGTAAGGAGAGCAAAACGTAAATGTGAGGACCGGCTGTTGTCGAGGTGTCATCGAGTGCAAATCTGCCTTAGGTATAACGGCCTAACCTCAATGAAGTCTAGAGAGTGGACAACACGTTCGTCTACCTCAGAGCGTTGGCCGAACGCTATTTTCGACGTCGTGCGTGCCACTTTGATTTTGGCCAACTACGATTCGATACAGAATGCAGGAAACCTGAAAGACACCCTCACGGACACATTGAGAGTAGTGTTTGTCAGCGGAATAATGGGAGTGCAAGGGTCTGTGCCATTGATATGGCTGTATGATAGCGCAGTTCGTCAGCAGGGGGCGTAGCTCAGATGGTAGAGCGCTCGCTTAGCATGCGAGAGGTACTGGGATCGATACCCAGCGCCTCCAGAATTTTTAACACACCAACATGCGCACACTGCCATGCAAGTGGAATAATTCACAGCCAGAAAATGTGTCAAGGCAGATACGAGCCAACGATTAGCAGCCACAATTGGCAAACGTGCTGTAATTCGCACGAAGCACCCTCCTCCCACCACTACACTTAATTTAGAAACAGTACAAGTGTTCCCATAAGATTCTCAAACCTATGTCGCAAAGATCAGCCTTGCGCCGAATTCACAAAAATCCCACTGCACATTCCAATTCTTTACGTGCAGTCGGCTGCTACTGGTGTTGCTAGTTGTGACTGCTGATGACAGATGCCGTAGCAATCAATTCATGGAGTGAGTTGTATGTTTTGCGATACTCTGTCTCTGACAAGCAAGCAGAGGTGACATAGGCGCGAACACAGGAGGCTTGCAGCCCCTCGCTGCCTGCAGACACCGAACAGCCACACTAGGAGGGCGGCCTAAGTCGTAGGCGAAATGTGCTCATTCGCTTGTGTGCGACGTCAAGCTCTAAATAAGGCTGTCACTAGCGTGAGCGTTGCGTGAGCGTCGTGTAAAGTCGGAAAAGTCGTCTGCGTGGGTGAGTGCCATGTTTGGGGAGCGTTTCGTAGTTTGCGCAGTGCAATGGAGACGCGGAAAGTTGTTGTGGCCCAGTCTTTTGCAGTTGGACGACAAGAGTGGTACACAGTAGTAAAGTGCGAGGCAGTGAGTTGGCATGAACAGTCGAGTGCACAATGGGTCTTCAGATGTGCTTGTTACCTCAGGTGCTGTGTGATTGTCGACATGGAGTGAAAACGGACCAACTTGTGACTGTCCCTTCAATTTAAGACGTTAAAAACGGACGGAATTTGCAGTCGTAATACCAGAGCATCGAAACTACTTGGAACTCTTGCGTATATGAACGTGTCCGCGCCTTTGTACTCTGGTCCCTTCACCCCTGCAAACCAACCAACCATCGTGTCCGTGCACATAAGAGTAGCAAAGAACGGAGAACAGCGCAGCTTGGTTGTGCTTGGGGGCGTAGCTCAGTTGGTAGAGCGTTCGCTTTGCATGTGAAAGGTCCCGGGTTCAAGCCCCGGCGCCTCCATGTTTTGTGGTCAGTGCGTGGTAAGTGTTGGTCGCGGCGAGCCTAAAGGCACGCAAGATGTTGCAAAGCCAGCGTCACAGACTCGTATACTGACGTAAGGAGAGCAAAACGTAAATGTGAGGACCGGCTGTTGTCGAGGTGTCATCGAGTGCAAATCTGCCTTAGGTATAACGGCCTAACCTCAATGAAGTCTAGAGAGTGGACAACACGTTCGTCTACCTCAGAGCGTTGGCCGAACGCTATTTTCGACGTCGTGCGTGCCACTTTGATTTTGGCCAACTACGATTCGATACAGAATGCAGGAAACCTGAAAGACACCCTCACGGACACATTGAGAGTAGTGTTTGTCAGCGGAATAATGGGAGTGCAAGGGTCTGTGCCATTGATATGGCTGTATGATAGCGCAGTTCGTCAGCAGGGGGCGTAGCTCAGATGGTAGAGCGCTCGCTTAGCATGCGAGAGGTACTGGGATCGATACCCAGCGCCTCCAGAATTTTTAACACACCAACATGCGCACACTGCCATGCAAGTGGAATAATTCACAGCCAGAAAATGTGTCAAGGCAGATACGAGCCAACGATTAGCAGCCACAATTGGCAAACGTGCTGTAATTCGCACGAAGCACCCTCCTCCCACCACTACACTTAATTTAGAAACAGTACAAGTGTTCCCATAAGATTCTCAAACCTATGTCGCAAAGATCAGCCTTGCGCCGAATTCACAAAAATCCCACTGCACATTCCAATTCTTTACGTGCAGTCGGCTGCTACTGGTGTTGCTAGTTGTGACTGCTGATGACAGATGCCGTAGCAATCAATTCATGGAGTGAGTTGTATGTTTTGCGATACTCTGTCTCTGACAAGCAAGCAGAGGTGACATAGGCGCGAACACAGGAGGCTTGCAGCCCCTCGCTGCCTGCAGACACCGAACAGCCACACTAGGAGGGCGGCCTAAGTCGTAGGCGAAATGTGCTCATTCGCTTGTGTGCGACGTCAAGCTCTAAATAAGGCTGTCACTAGCGTGAGCGTTGCGTGAGCGTCGTGTAAAGTCGGAAAAGTCGTCTGCGTGGGTGAGTGCCATGTTTGGGGAGCGTTTCGTAGTTTGCGCAGTGCAATGGAGACGCGGAAAGTTGTTGTGGCCCAGTCTTTTGCAGTTGGACGACAAGAGTGGTACACAGTAGTAAAGTGCGAGGCAGTGAGTTGGCATGAACAGTCGAGTGCACAATGGGTCTTCAGATGTGCTTGTTACCTCAGGTGCTGTGTGATTGTCGACATGGAGTGAAAACGGACCAACTTGTGACTGTCCCTTCAATTTAAGACGTTAAAAACGGACGGAATTTGCAGTCGTAATACCAGAGCATCGAAACTACTTGGAACTCTTGCGTATATGAACGTGTCCGCGCCTTTGTACTCTGGTCCCTTCACCCCTGCAAACCAACCAACCATCGTGTCCGTGCACATAAGAGTAGCAAAGAACGGAGAACAGCGCAGCTTGGTTGTGCTTGGGGGCGTAGCTCAGTTGGTAGAGCGTTCGCTTTGCATGTGAAAGGTCCCGGGTTCAAGCCCCGGCGCCTCCATGTTTTGTGGTCAGTGCGTGGTAAGTGTTGGTCGCGGCGAGCCTAAAGGCACGCAAGATGTTGCAAAGCCAGCGTCACAGACTCGTATACTGACGTAAGGAGAGCAAAACGTAAATGTGAGGACCGGCTGTTGTCGAGGTGTCATCGAGTGCAAATCTGCCTTAGGTATAACGGCCTAACCTCAATGAAGTCTAGAGAGTGGACAACACGTTCGTCTACCTCAGAGCGTTGGCCGAACGCTATTTTCGACGTCGTGCGTGCCACTTTGATTTTGGCCAACTACGATTCGATACAGAATGCAGGAAACCTGAAAGACACCCTCACGGACACATTGAGAGTAGTGTTTGTCAGCGGAATAATGAGAGTGCAAGGGTCTGTGCCATTGATATGGCTGTATGATAGCGCAGTTCGTCAGCAGGGGGCGTAGCTCAGATGGTAGAGCGCTCGCTTAGCATGCGAGAGGTACTGGGATCGATACCCAGCGCCTCCAGAATTTTTAACACACCAACATGCGCACACTGCCATGCAAGTGGAATAATTCACAGCCAGAAAATGTGTCAAGGCAGATACGAGCCAACGATTAGCAGCCACAATTGGCAAACGTGCTGTAATTCGCACGAAGCACCCTCCTCCCACCACTACACTTAATTTAGAAACAGTACAAGTGTTCCCATAAGATTCTCAAACCTATGTCGCAAAGATTAGCCTTGCGCCGAATTCACAAAAATCCCACTGCACATTCCAATTCTTTACGTGCAGTCGGCTGCTACTGGTGTTGCTAGTTGTGACTGCTGATGACAGATGCCGTAGCAATCAATTCATGGAGTGAGTTGTATGTTTTGCGATACTCTGTCTCTGACAAGCAAGCAGAGGTGACATAGGCGCGAACACAGGAGGCTTGCAGCCCCTCGCTGCCTGCAGACACCGAACAGCCACACTAGGAGGGCGGCCTAAGTCGTAGGCGAAATGTGCTCATTCGTTTGTGTGCGACGTCAAGCTCTAAATAAGGCTGTCACTAGCGTGAGCGTCGTGTAAAGTCGGAAAAGTCGTCTGCGTGGGTGAGTGCCATGTTTGGGGAGCGTTTCGTAGTTTGCGCAGTGCAATGGAGACGCGGAAAGTTGTTGTGGCCCAGTCTTTTGCAGTTGGACGACAAGAGTGGTACACAGTAGTAAAGTGCGAGGCAGTGAGTTGGCATGAACAGTCGAGTGCACAATGGGTCTTCAGATGTGCTTGTTACCTCAGGTGCTGTGTGATTGTCGACATGGAGTGAAAACGGACCAACTTGTGACTGTCCCTTCAATTTAAGACGTTAAAAACGGACGGAATTTGCAGTCGTAATACCAGAGCATCGAAACTACTTGGAACTCTTGCGTATATGAACGTGTCCGCGCCTTTGTACTCTGGTCCCTTCACCCCTGCAAACCAACCAACCATCGTGTCCGTGCACATAAGAGTAGCAAAGAACGGAGAACAGCGCAGCTTGGTTGTGCTTGGGGGCGTAGCTCAGTTGGTAGAGCGTTCGCTTTGCATGTGAAAGGTCCCGGGTTCAAGCCCCGGCGCCTCCATGTTTTGTGGTCAGTGCGTGGTAAGTGTTGGTCGCGGCGAGCCTAAAGGCACGCAAGATGTTGCAAAGCCAGCGTCACAGACTCGTATACTGACGTAAGGAGAGCAAAACGTAAATGTGAGGACCGGCTGTTGTCGAGGTGTCATCGAGTGCAAATCTGCCTTAGGTATAACGGCCTAACCTCAATGAAGTCTAGAGAGTGGACAACACGTTCGTCTACCTCAGAGCGTTGGCCGAACGCTATTTTCGACGTCGTGCGTGCCACTTTGATTTTGGCCAACTACGATTCGATACAGAATGCAGGAAACCTGAAAAACACCCTCACGGACACATTGAGAGTAGTGTTTGTCAGCGGAATAATGGGAGTGCAAGGGTCTGTGCCATTGATATGGCTGTATGATAGCGCAGTTCGTCAGCAGGGGGCGTAGCTCAGATGGTAGAGCGCTCGCTTAGCATGCGAGAGGTACTGGGATCGATACCCAGCGCCTCCAGAATTTTTAACACACCAACATGCGCACACTGCCATGCAAGTGGAATAATTCACAGCCAGAAAATGTGTCAAGGCAGATACGAGCCAACGATTAGCAGCCACAATTGGCAAACGTGCTGTAATTCGCACGAAGCACCCTCCTCCCACCACTACACTTAATTTAGAAACAGTACAAGTGTTCCCATAAGATTCTCAAACCTATGTCGCAAAGATCAGCCTTGCGCCGAATTCACAAAAATCCC
Source organism: Schistocerca piceifrons (assembly GCF_021461385.2). NCBI lineage: Eukaryota > Metazoa > Arthropoda > Insecta > Orthoptera > Acrididae > Schistocerca > Schistocerca piceifrons. Next base: position 50,663 of record NW_025728683.1, read on the forward strand.
ACTGCACATTCCAATTCTTTACGTGCAGTCGGCTGCTACTGGTGTTGCTAGTTGTGACTGCTGATGACAGATGCCGTAGCAATCAATTCATGGAGTGAGTTGTATGTTTTGCGATACTCTGTCTCTGACAAGCAAGCAGAGGTGACATAGGCGCGAACACAGGAGGCTTGCAGCCCCTCGCTGCCTGCAGACACCGAACAGCCACACTAGGAGGGCGGCCTAAGTCGTAGGCGAAATGTGCTCATTCGCTTGTGTGCGACGTCAAGCTCTAAATAAGGCTGTCACTAGCGTGAGCGTTGCGTGAGCGTCGTGTAAAGTCGGAAAAGTCGTCTGCGTGGGTGAGTGCCATGTTTGGGGAGCGTTTCGTAGTTTGTGCAGTGCAATGGAGACGCGGAAAGTTGTTGTGGCCCAGTCTTTTGCAGTTGGACGACAAGAGTGGTACACAGTAGTAAAGTGCGAGGCAGTGAGTTGGCATGAACAGTCGAGTGCACAATGGGTCTTCAGATGTGCTTGTTACCTCAGGTGCTGTGTGATTGTCGACATGGAGTGAAAACGGACCAACTTGTGACTGTCCCTTCAATTTAAGACGTTAAAAACGGACGGAATTTGCAGTCGTAATACCAGAGCATCGAAACTACTTGGAACTCTTGCGTATATGAACGTGTCCGCGCCTTTGTACTCTGGTCCCTTCACCCCTGCAAACCAACCAACCATCGTGTCCGTGCACATAAGAGTAGCAAAGAACGGAGAACAGCGCAGCTTGGTTGTGCTTGGGGGCGTAGCTCAGTTGGTAGAGCGTTCGCTTTGCATGTGAAAGGTCCCGGGTTCAAGCCCCGGCGCCTCCATGTTTTGTGGTCAGTGCGTGGTAAGTGTTGGTCGCGGCGAGCCTAAAGGCACGCAAGATGTTGCAAAGCCAGCGTCACAGACTCGTATACTGACGTAAGGAGAGCAAAACGTAAATGTGAGGACCGGCTGTTGTCGAGGTGTCATCGAGTGCAAATCTGCCTTAGGTATAACGGCCTAACCTCAATGAAGTCTAGAGAGTGGACAACACGTTCGTCTACCTCAGAGCGTTGGCCGAACGCTATTTTCGACGTCGTGCGTGCCACTTTGATTTTGGCCAACTACGATTCGATACAGAATGCAGGAAACCTGAAAGACACCCTCACGGACACATTGAGAGTAGTGTTTGTCAGCGGAATAATGGGAGTGCAAGGGTCTGTGCCATTGATATGGCTGTATGATAGCGCAGTTCGTCAGCAGGGGGCGTAGCTCAGATGGTAGAGCGCTCGCTTAGCATGCGAGAGGTACTGGGATCGATACCCAGCGCCTCCAGAATTTTTAACACACCAACATGCGCACACTGCCATGCAAGTGGAATAATTCACAGCCAGAAAATGTGTCAAGGCAGATACGAGCCAACGATTAGCAGCCACAATTGGCAAACGTGCTGTAATTCGCACGAAGCACCCTCCTCCCACCACTACACTTAATTTAGAAACAGTACAAGTGTTCCCATAAGATTCTCAAACCTATGTCGCAAAGATCAGCCTTGCGCCGAATTCACAAAAATCCCACTGCACATTCCAATTCTTTACGTGCAGTCGGCTGCTACTGGTGTTGCTAGTTGTGACTGCTGATGACAGATGCCGTAGCAATCAATTCATGGAGTGAGTTGTATGTTTTGCGATACTCTGTCTCTGACAAGCAAGCAGAGGTGACATAGGCGCGAACACAGGAGGCTTGCAGCCCCTCGCTGCCTGCAGACACCGAACAGCCACACTAGGAGGGCGGCCTAAGTCGTAGGCGAAATGTGCTCATTCGCTTGTGTGCGACGTCAAGCTCTAAATAAGGCTGTCACTAGCGTGAGCGTTGCGTGAGCGTCGTGTAAAGTCGGAAAAGTCGTCTGCGTGGGTGAGTGCCATGTTTGGGGAGCGTTTCGTAGTTTGCGCAGTGCAATGGAGACGCGGAAAGTTGTTGTGGCCCAGTCTTTTGCAGTTGGACGACAAGAGTGGTACACAGTAGTAAAGTGCGAGGCAGTGAGTTGGCATGAACAGTCGAGTGCACAATGGGTCTTCAGATGTGCTTGTTACCTCAGGTGCTGTGTGATTGTCGACATGGAGTGAAAACGGACCAACTTGTGACTGTCCCTTCAATTTAAGACGTTAAAAACGGACGGAATTTGCAGTCGTAATACCAGAGCATCGAAACTACTTGGAACTCTTGCGTATATGAACGTGTCCGCGCCTTTGTACTCTGGTCCCTTCACCCCTGCAAACCAACCAACCATCGTGTCCGTGCACATAAGAGTAGCAAAGAACGGAGAACAGCGCAGCTTGGTTGTGCTTGGGGGCGTAGCTCAGTTGGTAGAGCGTTCGCTTTGCATGTGAAAGGTCCCGGGTTCAAGCCCCGGCGCCTCCATGTTTTGTGGTCAGTGCGTGGTAAGTGTTGGTCGCGGCGAGCCTAAAGGCACGCAAGATGTTGCAAAGCCAGCGTCACAGACTCGTATACTGACGTAAGGAGAGCAAAACGTAAATGTGAGGACCGGCTGTTGTCGAGGTGTCATCGAGTGCAAATCTGCCTTAGGTATAACGGCCTAACCTCAATGAAGTCTAGAGAGTGGACAACACGTTCGTCTACCTCAGAGCGTTGGCCGAACGCTATTTTCGACGTCGTGCGTGCCACTTTGATTTTGGCCAACTACGATTCGATACAGAATGCAGGAAACCTGAAAGACACCCTCACGGACACATTGAGAGTAGTGTTTGTCAGCGGAATAATGAGAGTGCAAGGGTCTGTGCCATTGATATGGCTGTATGATAGCGCAGTTCGTCAGCAGGGGGCGTAGCTCAGATGGTAGAGCGCTCGCTTAGCATGCGAGAGGTACTGGGATCGATACCCAGCGCCTCCAGAATTTTTAACACACCAACATGCGCACACTGCCATGCAAGTGGAATAATTCACAGCCAGAAAATGTGTCAAGGCAGATACGAGCCAACGATTAGCAACCACAATTGGCAAACGTGCTGTAATTCGCACGAAGCACCCTCCTCCCACCACTACACTTAATTTAGAAACAGTACAAGTGTTCCCATAAGATTCTCAAACCTATGTCGCAAAGATTAGCCTTGCGCCGAATTCACAAAAATCCCACTGCACATTCCAATTCTTTACGTGCAGTCGGCTGCTACTGGTGTTGCTAGTTGTGACTGCTGATGACAGATGCCGTAGCAATCAATTCATGGAGTGAGTTGTATGTTTTGCGATACTCTGTCTCTGACAAGCAAGCAGAGGTGACATAGGCGCGAACACAGGAGGCTTGCAGCCCCTCGCTGCCTGCAGACACCGAACAGCCACACTAGGAGGGCGGCCTAAGTCGTAGGCGAAATGTGCTCATTCGTTTGTGTGCGACGTCAAGCTCTAAATAAGGCTGTCACTAGCGTGAGCGTCGTGTAAAGTCGGAAAAGTCGTCTGCGTGGGTGAGTGCCATGTTTGGGGAGCGTTTCGTAGTTTGCGCAGTGCAATGGAGACGCGGAAAGTTGTTGTGGCCCAGTCTTTTGCAGTTGGACGACAAGAGTGGTACACAGTAGTAAAGTGCGAGGCAGTGAGTTGGCATGAACAGTCGAGTGCACAATGGGTCTTCAGATGTGCTTGTTACCTCAGGTGCTGTGTGATTGTCGACATGGAGTGAAAACGGACCAACTTGTGACTGTCCCTTCAATTTAAGACGTTAAAAACGGACGGAATTTGCAGTCGTAATACCAGAGCATCGAAACTACTTGGAACTCTTGCGTATATGAACGTGTCCGCGCCTTTGTACTCTGGTCCCTTCACCCCTGCAAACCAACCAACCATCGTGTCCGTGCACATAAGAGTAGCAAAGAACGGAGAACAGCGCAGCTTGGTTGTGCTTGGGGGCGTAGCTCAGTTGGTAGAGCGTTCGCTTTGCATGTGAAAGGTCCCGGGTTCAAGCCCCGGCGCCTCCATGTTTTGTGGTCAGTGCGTGGTAAGTGTTGGTCGCGGCGAGCCTAAAGGCACGCAAGATGTTGCAAAGCCAGCGTCACAGACTCGTATACTGACGTAAGGAGAGCAAAACGTAAATGTGAGGACCGGCTGTTGTCGAGGTGTCATCGAGTGCAAATCTGCCTTAGGTATAACGGCCTAACCTCAATGAAGTCTAGAGAGTGGACAACACGTTCGTCTACCTCAGAGCGTTGGCCGAACGCTATTTTCGACGTCGTGCGTGCCACTTTGATTTTGGCCAACTACGATTCGATACAGAATGCAGGAAACCTGAAAAACACCCTCACGGACACATTGAGAGTAGTGTTTGTCAGCGGAATAATGGGAGTGCAAGGGTCTGTGCCATTGATATGGCTGTATGATAGCGCAGTTCGTCAGCAGGGGGCGTAGCTCAGATGGTAGAGCGCTCGCTTAGCATGCGAGAGGTACTGGGATCGATACCCAGCGCCTCCAGAATTTTTAACACACCAACATGCGCACACTGCCATGCAAGTGGAATAATTCACAGCCAGAAAATGTGTCAAGGCAGATACGAGCCAACGATTAGCAGCCACAATTGGCAAACGTGCTGTAATTCGCACGAAGCACCCTCCTCCCACCACTACACTTAATTTAGAAACAGTACAAGTGTTCCCATAAGATTCTCAAACCTATGTCGCAAAGATCAGCCTTGCGCCGAATTCACAAAAATCCCACTGCACATTCCAATTCTTTACGTGCAGTCGGCTGCTACTGGTGTTGCTAGTTGTGACTGCTGATGACAGATGCCGTAGCAATCAATTCATGGAGTGAGTTGTATGTTTTGCGATACTCTGTCTCTGACAAGCAAGCAGAGGTGACATAGGCGCGAACACAGGAGGCTTGCAGCCCCTCGCTGCCTGCAGACACCGAACAGCCACACTAGGAGGGCGGCCTAAGTCGTAGGCGAAATGTGCTCATTCGCTTGTGTGCGACGTCAAGCTCTAAATAAGGCTGTCACTAGCGTGAGCGTTGCGTGAGCGTCGTGTAAAGTCGGAAAAGTCGTCTGCGTGGGTGAGTGCCATGTTTGGGGAGCGTTTCGTAGTTTGCGCAGTGCAATGGAGACGCGGAAAGTTGTTGTGGCCCAGTCTTTTGCAGTTGGACGACAAGAGTGGTACACAGTAGTAAAGTGCGAGGCAGTGAGTTGGCATGAACAGTCGAGTGCACAATGGGTCTTCAGATGTGCTTGTTACCTCAGGTGCTGTGTGATTGTCGACATGGAGTGAAAACGGACCAACTTGTGACTGTCCCTTCAATTTAAGACGTTAAAAACGGACGGAATTTGCAGTCGTAATACCAGAGCATCGAAACTACTTGGAACTCTTGCGTATATGAACGTGTCCGCGCCTTTGTACTCTGGTCCCTTCACCCCTGCAAACCAACCAACCATCGTGTCCGTGCACATAAGAGTAGCAAAGAACGGAGAACAGCGCAGCTTGGTTGTGCTTGGGGGCGTAGCTCAGTTGGTAGAGCGTTCGCTTTGCATGTGAAAGGTCCCGGGTTCAAGCCCCGGCGCCTCCATGTTTTGTGGTCAGTGCGTGGTAAGTGTTGGTCGCGGCGAGCCTAAAGGCACGCAAGATGTTGCAAAGCCAGCGTCACAGACTCGTATACTGACGTAAGGAGAGCAAAACGTAAATGTGAGGACCGGCTGTTGTCGAGGTGTCATCGAGTGCAAATCTGCCTTAGGTATAACGGCCTAACCTCAATGAAGTCTAGAGAGTGGACAACACGTTCGTCTACCTCAGAGCGTTGGCCGAACGCTATTTTCGACGTCGTGCGTGCCACTTTGATTTTGGCCAACTACGATTCGATACAGAATGCAGGAAACCTGAAAGACACCCTCACGGACACATTGAGAGTAGTGTTTGTCAGCGGAATAATGAGAGTGCAAGGGTCTGTGCCATTGATATGGCTGTATGATAGCGCAGTTCGTCAGCAGGGGGCGTAGCTCAGATGGTAGAGCGCTCGCTTAGCATGCGAGAGGTACTGGGATCGATACCCAGCGCCTCCAGAATTTTTAACACACCAACATGCGCACACTGCCATGCAAGTGGAATAATTCACAGCCAGAAAATGTGTCAAGGCAGATACGAGCCAACGATTAGCAGCCACAATTGGCAAACGTGCTGTAATTCGCACGAAGCACCCTCCTCCCACCACTACACTTAATTTAGAAACAGTACAAGTGTTCCCATAAGATTCTCAAACCTATGTCGCAAAGATTAGCCTTGCGCCGAATTCACAAAAATCCCACTGCACATTCCAATTCTTTACGTGCAGTCGGCTGCTACTGGTGTTGCTAGTTGTGACTGCTGATGACAGATGCCGTAGCAATCAATTCATGGAGTGAGTTGTATGTTTTGCGATACTCTGTCTCTGACAAGCAAGCAGAGGTGACATAGGCGCGAACACAGGAGGCTTGCAGCCCCTCGCTGCCTGCAGACACCGAACAGCCACACTAGGAGGGCGGCCTAAGTCGTAGGCGAAATGTGCTCATTCGTTTGTGTGCGACGTCAAGCTCTAAATAAGGCTGTCACTAGCGTGAGCGTTGCGTGAGCGTCGTGTAAAGTCGGAAAAGTCGTCTGCGTGGGTGAGTGCCATGTTTGGGGAGCGTTTCGTAGTTTGCGCAGTGCAATGGAGACGCGGAAAGTTGTTGTGGCCCAGTCTTTTGCAGTTGGACGACAAGAGTGGTACACAGTAGTAAAGTGCGAGGCAGTGAGTTGGCATGAACAGTCGAGTGCACAATGGGTCTTCAGATGTGCTTGTTACCTCAGGTGCTGTGTGATTGTCGACATGGAGTGAAAACGGACCAACTTGTGACTGTCCCTTCAATTTAAGACGTTAAAAACGGACGGAATTTGCAGTCGTAATACCAGAGCATCGAAACTACTTGGAACTCTTGCGTATATGAACGTGTCCGCGCCTTTGTACTCTGGTCCCTTCACCCCTGCAAACCAACCAACCATCGTGTCCGTGCACATAAGAGTAGCAAAGAACGGAGAACAGCGCAGCTTGGTTGTGCTTGGGGGCGTAGCTCAGTTGGTAGAGCGTTCGCTTTGCATGTGAAAGGTCCCGGGTTCAAGCCCCGGCGCCTCCATGTTTTGTGGTCAGTGCGTGGTAAGTGTTGGTCGCGGCGAGCCTAAAGGCACGCAAGATGTTGCAAAGCCAGCGTCACAGACTCGTATACTGACGTAAGGAGAGCAAAACGTAAATGTGAGGACCGGCTGTTGTCGAGGTGTCATCGAGTGCAAATCTGCCTTAGGTATAACGGCCTAACCTCAATGAAGTCTAGAGAGTGGACAACACGTTCGTCTACCTCAGAGCGTTGGCCGAACGCTATTTTCGACGTCGTGCGTGCCACTTTGATTTTGGCCAACTACGATTCGATACAGAATGCAGGAAACCTGAAAAACACCCTCACGGACACATTGAGAGTAGTGTTTGTCAGCGGAATAATGGGAGTGCAAGGGTCTGTGCCATTGATATGGCTGTATGATAGCGCAGTTCGTCAGCAGGGGGCGTAGCTCAGATGGTAGAGCGCTCGCTTAGCATGCGAGAGGTACTGGGATCGATACCCAGCGCCTCCAGAATTTTTAACACACCAACATGCGCACACTGCCATGCAAGTGGAATAATTCACAGCCAGAAAATGTGTCAAGGCAGATACGAGCCAACGATTAGCAGCCACAATTGGCAAACGTGCTGTAATTCGCACGAAGCACCCTCCTCCCACCACTACACTTAATTTAGAAACAGTACAAGTGTTCCCATAAGATTCTCAAACCTATGTCGCAAAGATCAGCCTTGCGCCGAATTCACAAAAATCCCACTGCACATTCCAATTCTTTACGTGCAGTCGGCTGCTACTGGTGTTGCTAGTTGTGACTGCTGATGACAGATGCCGTAGCAATCAATTCATGGAGTGAGTTGTATGTTTTGCGATACTCTGTCTCTGACAAGCAAGCAGAGGTGACATAGGCGCGAACACAGGAGGCTTGCAGCCCCTCGCTGCCTGCAGACACCGAACAGCCACACTAGGAGGGCGGCCTAAGTCGTAGGCGAAATGTGCTCATTCGCTTGTGTGCGACGTCAAGCCCTAAATAAGGCTGTCACTAGCGTGAGCGTTGCGTGAGCGTCGTGTAAAGTCGGAAAAGTCGTCTGCGTGGGTGAGTGCCATGTTTGGGGAGCGTTTCGTAGTTTGCGCAGTGCAATGGAGACGCGGAAAGTTGTTGTGGCCCAGTCTTTTGCAGTTGGACGACAAGAGTGGTACACAGTAGTAAAGTGCGAGGCAGTGAGTTGGCATGAACAGTCGAGTGCACAATGGGTCTTCAGATGTGCTTGTTACCTCAGGTGCTGTGTGATTGTCGACATGGAGTGAAAACGGACCAACTTGTGACTGTCCCTTCAATTTAAGACGTTAAAAACGGACGGAATTTGCAGTCGTAATACCAGAGCATCGAAACTACTTGGAACTCTTGCGTATATGAACGTGTCCGCGCCTTTGTACTCTGGTCCCTTCACCCCTGCAAACCAACCAACCATCGTGTCCGTGCACATAAGAGTAGCAAAGAACGGAGAACAGCGCAGCTTGGTTGTGCTTGGGGGCGTAGCTCAGTTGGTAGAGCGTTCGCTTTGCATGTGAAAGGTCCCGGGTTCAAGCCCCGGCGCCTCCATGTTTTGTGGTCAGTGCGTGGTAAGTGTTGGTCGCGGCGAGCCTAAAGGCACGCAAGATGTTGCAAAGCCAGCGTCACAGACTCGTATACTGACGTAAGGAGAGCAAAACGTAAATGTGAGGACCGGCTGTTGTCGAGGTGTCATCGAGTGCAAATCTGCCTTAGGTATAACGGCCTAACCTCAATGAAGTCTAGAGAGTGGACAACACGTTCGTCTACCTCAGAGCGTTGGCCGAACGCTATTTTCGACGTCGTGCGTGCCACTTTGATTTTGGCCAACTACGATTCGATACAGAATGCAGGAAACCTGAAAGACACCCTCACGGACACATTGAGAGTAGTGTTTGTCAGCGGAATAATGGGAGTGCAAGGGTCTGTGCCATTGATATGGCTGTATGATAGCGCAGTTCGTCAGCAGGGGGCGTAGCTCAGATGGTAGAGCGCTCGCTTAGCATGCGAGAGGTACTGGGATCGATACCCAGCGCCTCCAGAATTTTTAACACACCAACATGCGCACACTGCCATGCAAGTGGAATAATTCACAGCCAGAAAATGTGTCAAGGCAGATACGAGCCAACGATTAGCAGCCACAATTGGCAAACGTGCTGTAATTCGCACGAAGCACCCTCCTCCCACCACTACACTTAATTTAGAAACAGTACAAGTGTTCCCATAAGATTCTCAAACCTATGTCGCAAAGATCAGCCTTGCGCCGAATTCACAAAAATCCCACTGCACATTCCAATTCTTTACGTGCAGTCGGCTGCTACTGGTGTTGCTAGTTGTGACTGCTGATGACAGATGCCGTAGCAATCAATTCATGGAGTGAGTTGTATGTTTTGCGATACTCTGTCTCTGACAAGCAAGCAGAGGTGACATAGGCGCGAACACAGGAGGCTTGCAGCCCCTCGCTGCCTGCAGACACCGAACAGCCACACTAGGAGGGCGGCCTAAGTCGTAGGCGAAATGTGCTCATTCGCTTGTGTGCGACGTCAAGCTCTAAATAAGGCTGTCACTAGCGTGAGCGTTGCGTGAGCGTCGTGTAAAGTCGGAAAAGTCGTCTGCGTGGGTGAGTGCCATGTTTGGGGAGCGTTTCGTAGTTTGTGCAGTGCAATGGAGACGCGGAAAGTTGTTGTGGCCCAGTCTTTTGCAGTTGGACGACAAGAGTGGTACACAGTAGTAAAGTGCGAGGCAGTGAGTTGGCATGAACAGTCGAGTGCACAATGGGTCTTCAGATGTGCTTGTTACCTCAGGTGCTGTGTGATTGTCGACATGGAGTGAAAACGGACCAACTTGTGACTGTCCCTTCAATTTAAGACGTTAAAAACGGACGGAATTTGCAGTCGTAATACCAGAGCATCGAAACTACTTGGAACTCTTGCGTATATGAACGTGTCCGCGCCTTTGTACTCTGGTCCCTTCACCCCTGCAAACCAACCAACCATCGTGTCCGTGCACATAAGAGTAGCAAAGAACGGAGAACAGCGCAGCTTGGTTGTGCTTGGGGGCGTAGCTCAGTTGGTAGAGCGTTCGCTTTGCATGTGAAAGGTCCCGGGTTCAAGCCCCGGCGCCTCCATGTTTTGTGGTCAGTGCGTGGTAAGTGTTGGTCGCGGCGAGCCTAAAGGCACGCAAGATGTTGCAAAGCCAGCGTCACAGACTCGTATACTGACGTAAGGAGAGCAAAACGTAAATGTGAGGACCGGCTGTTGTCGAGGTGTCATCGAGTGCAAATCTGCCTTAGGTATAACGGCCTAACCTCAATGAAGTCTAGAGAGTGGACAACACGTTCGTCTACCTCAGAGCGTTGGCCGAACGCTATTTTCGACGTCGTGCGTGCCACTTTGATTTTGGCCAACTACGATTCGATACAGAATGCAGGAAACCTGAAAGACACCCTCACGGACACATTGAGAGTAGTGTTTGTCAGCGGAATAATGGGAGTGCAAGGGTCTGTGCCATTGATATGGCTGTATGATAGCGCAGTTCGTCAGCAGGGGGCGTAGCTCAGATGGTAGAGCGCTCGCTTAGCATGCGAGAGGTACTGGGATCGATACCCAGCGCCTCCAGAATTTTTAACACACCAACATGCGCACACTGCCATGCAAGTGGAATAATTCACAGCCAGAAAATGTGTCAAGGCAGATACGAGCCAACGATTAGCAGCCACAATTGGCAAACGTGCTGTAATTCGCACGAAGCACCCTCCTCCCACCACTACACTTAATTTAGAAACAGTACAAGTGTTCCCATAAGATTCTCAAACCTATGTCGCAAAGATCAGCCTTGCGCCGAATTCACAAAAATCCCACTGCACATTCCAATTCTTTACGTGCAGTCGGCTGCTACTGGTGTTGCTAGTTGTGACTGCTGATGACAGATGCCGTAGCAATCAATTCATGGAGTGAGTTGTATGTTTTGCGATACTCTGTCTCTGACAAGCAAGCAGAGGTGACATAGGCGCGAACACAGGAGGCTTGCAGCCCCTCGCTGCCTGCAGACACCGAACAGCCACACTAGGAGGGCGGCCTAAGTCGTAGGCGAAATGTGCTCATTCGCTTGTGTGCGACGTCAAGCTCTAAATAAGGCTGTCACTAGCGTGAGCGTTGCGTGAGCGTCGTGTAAAGTCGGAAAAGTCGTCTGCGTGGGTGAGTGCCATGTTTGGGGAGCGTTTCGTAGTTTGCGCAGTGCAATGGAGACGCGGAAAGTTGTTGTGGCCCAGTCTTTTGCAGTTGGACGACAAGAGTGGTACACAGTAGTAAAGTGCGAGGCAGTGAGTTGGCATGAACAGTCGAGTGCACAATGGGTCTTCAGATGTGCTTGTTACCTCAGGTGCTGTGTGATTGTCGACATGGAGTGAAAACGGACCAACTTGTGACTGTCCCTTCAATTTAAGACGTTAAAAACGGACGGAATTTGCAGTCGTAATACCAGAGCATCGAAACTACTTGGAACTCTTGCGTATATGAACGTGTCCGCGCCTTTGTACTCTGGTCCCTTCACCCCTGCAAACCAACCAACCATCGTGTCCGTGCACATAAGAGTAGCAAAGAACGGAGAACAGCGCAGCTTGGTTGTGCTTGGGGGCGTAGCTCAGTTGGTAGAGCGTTCGCTTTGCATGTGAAAGGTCCCGGGTTCAAGCCCCGGCGCCTCCATGTTTTGTGGTCAGTGCGTGGTAAGTGTTGGTCGCGGCGAGCCTAAAGGCACGCAAGATGTTGCAAAGCCAGCGTCACAGACTCGTATACTGACGTAAGGAGAGCAAAACGTAAATGTGAGGACCGGCTGTTGTCGAGGTGTCATCGAGTGCAAATCTGCCTTAGGTATAACGGCCTAACCTCAATGAAGTCTAGAGAGTGGACAACACGTTCGTCTACCTCAGAGCGTTGGCCGAACGCTATTTTCGACGTCGTGCGTGCCACTTTGATTTTGGCCAACTACGATTCGATACAGAATGCAGGAAACCTGAAAGACACCCTCACGGACACATTGAGAGTAGTGTTTGTCAGCGGAATAATGAGAGTGCAAGGGTCTGTGCCATTGATATGGCTGTATGATAGCGCAGTTCGTCAGCAGGGGGCGTAGCTCAGATGGTAGAGCGCTCGCTTAGCATGCGAGAGGTACTGGGATCGATACCCAGCGCCTCCAGAATTTTTAACACACCAACATGCGCACACTGCCATGCAAGTGGAATAATTCACAGCCAGAAAATGTGTCAAGGCAGATACGAGCCAACGATTAGCAGCCACAATTGGCAAACGTGCTGTAATTCGCACGAAGCACCCTCCTCCCACCACTACACTTAATTTAGAAACAGTACAAGTGTTCCCATAAGATTCTCAAACCTATGTCGCAAAGATTAGCCTTGCGCCGAATTCACAAAAATCCCACTGCACATTCCAATTCTTTACGTGCAGTCGGCTGCTACTGGTGTTGCTAGTTGTGACTGCTGATGACAGATGCCGTAGCAATCAATTCATGGAGTGAGTTGTATGTTTTGCGATACTCTGTCTCTGACAAGCAAGCAGAGGTGACATAGGCGCGAACACAGGAGGCTTGCAGCCCCTCGCTGCCTGCAGACACCGAACAGCCACACTAGGAGGGCGGCCTAAGTCGTAGGCGAAATGTGCTCATTCGCTTGTGTGCGACGTCAAGCCCTAAATAAGGCTGTCACTAGCGTGAGCGTTGCGTGAGCGTCGTGTAAAGTCGGAAAAGTCGTCTGCGTGGGTGAGTGCCATGTTTGGGGAGCGTTTCGTAGTTTGCGCAGTGCAATGGAGACGCGGAAAGTTGTTGTGGCCCAGTCTTTTGCAGTTGGACGACAAGAGTGGTACACAGTAGTAAAGTGCGAGGCAGTGAGTTGGCATGAACAGTCGAGTGCACAATGGGTCTTCAGATGTGCTTGTTACCTCAGGTGCTGTGTGATTGTCGACATGGAGTGAAAACGGACCAACTTGTGACTGTCCCTTCAATTTAAGACGTTAAAAACGGACGGAATTTGCAGTCGTAATACCAGAGCATCGAAACTACTTGGAACTCTTGCGTATATGAACGTGTCCGCGCCTTTGTACTCTGGTCCCTTCACCCCTGCAAACCAACCAACCATCGTGTCCGTGCACATAAGAGTAGCAAAGAACGGAGAACAGCGCAGCTTGGTTGTGCTTGGGGGCGTAGCTCAGTTGGTAGAGCGTTCGCTTTGCATGTGAAAGGTCCCGGGTTCAAGCCCCGGCGCCTCCATGTTTTGTGGTCAGTGCGTGGTAAGTGTTGGTCGCGGCGAGCCTAAAGGCACGCAAGATGTTGCAAAGCCAGCGTCACAGACTCGTATACTGACGTAAGGAGAGCAAAACGTAAATGTGAGGACCGGCTGTTGTCGAGGTGTCATCGAGTGCAAATCTGCCTTAGGTATAACGGCCTAACCTCAATGAAGTCTAGAGAGTGGACAACACGTTCGTCTACCTCAGAGCGTTGGCCGAACGCTATTTTCGACGTCGTGCGTGCCACTTTGATTTTGGCCAACTACGATTCGATACAGAATGCAGGAAACCTGAAAGACACCCTCACGGACACATTGAGAGTAGTGTTTGTCAGCGGAATAATGGGAGTGCAAGGGTCTGTGCCATTGATATGGCTGTATGATAGCGCAGTTCGTCAGCAGGGGGCGTAGCTCAGATGGTAGAGCGCTCGCTTAGCATGCGAGAGGTACTGGGATCGATACCCAGCGCCTCCAGAATTTTTAACACACCAACATGCGCACACTGCCATGCAAGTGGAATAATTCACAGCCAGAAAATGTGTCAAGGCAGATACGAGCCAACGATTAGCAGCCACAATTGGCAAACGTGCTGTAATTCGCACGAAGCACCCTCCTCCCACCACTACACTTAATTTAGAAACAGTACAAGTGTTCCCATAAGATTCTCAAACCTATGTCGCAAAGATCAGCCTTGCGCCGAATTCACAAAAATCCCACTGCACATTCCAATTCTTTACGTGCAGTCGGCTGCTACTGGTGTTGCTAGTTGTGACTGCTGATGACAGATGCCGTAGCAATCAATTCATGGAGTGAGTTGTATGTTTTGCGATACTCTGTCTCTGACAAGCAAGCAGAGGTGACATAGGCGCGAACACAGGAGGCTTGCAGCCCCTCGCTGCCTGCAGACACCGAACAGCCACACTAGGAGGGCGGCCTAAGTCGTAGGCGAAATGTGCTCATTCGCTTGTGTGCGACGTCAAGCTCTAAATAAGGCTGTCACTAGCGTGAGCGTTGCGTGAGCGTCGTGTAAAGTCGGAAAAGTCGTCTGCGTGGGTGAGTGCCATGTTTGGGGAGCGTTTCGTAGTTTGCGCAGTGCAATGGAGACGCGGAAAGTTGTTGTGGCCCAGTCTTTTGCAGTTGGACGACAAGAGTGGTACACAGTAGTAAAGTGCGAGGCAGTGAGTTGGCATGAACAGTCGAGTGCACAATGGGTCTTCAGATGTGCTTGTTACCTCAGGTGCTGTGTGATTGTCGACATGGAGTGAAAACGGACCAACTTGTGACTGTCCCTTCAATTTAAGACGTTAAAAACGGACGGAATTTGCAGTCGTAATACCAGAGCATCGAAACTACTTGGAACTCTTGCGTATATGAACGTGTCCGCGCCTTTGTACTCTGGTCCCTTCACCCCTGCAAACCAACCAACCATCGTGTCCGTGCACATAAGAGTAGCAAAGAACGGAGAACAGCGCAGCTTGGTTGTGCTTGGGGGCGTAGCTCAGTTGGTAGAGCGTTCGCTTTGCATGTGAAAGGTCCCGGGTTCAAGCCCCGGCGCCTCCATGTTTTGTGGTCAGTGCGTGGTAAGTGTTGGTCGCGGCGAGCCTAAAGGCACGCAAGATGTTGCAAAGCCAGCGTCACAGACTCGTATACTGACGTAAGGAGAGCAAAACGTAAATGTGAGGACCGGCTGTTGTCGAGGTGTCATCGAGTGCAAATCTGCCTTAGGTATAACGGCCTAACCTCAATGAAGTCTAGAGAGTGGACAACACGTTCGTCTACCTCAGAGCGTTGGCCGAACGCTATTTTCGACGTCGTGCGTGCCACTTTGATTTTGGCCAACTACGATTCGATACAGAATGCAGGAAACCTGAAAGACACCCTCACGGACACATTGAGAGTAGTGTTTGTCAGCGGAATAATGAGAGTGCAAGGGTCTGTGCCATTGATATGGCTGTATGATAGCGCAGTTCGTCAGCAGGGGGCGTAGCTCAGATGGTAGAGCGCTCGCTTAGCATGCGAGAGGTACTGGGATCGATACCCAGCGCCTCCAGAATTTTTAACACACCAACATGCGCACACTGCCATGCAAGTGGAATAATTCACAGCCAGAAAATGTGTCAAGGCAGATACGAGCCAACGATTAGCAGCCACAATTGGCAAACGTGCTGTAATTCGCACGAAGCACCCTCCTCCCACCACTACACTTAATTTAGAAACAGTACAAGTGTTCCCATAAGATTCTCAAACCTATGTCGCAAAGATTAGCCTTGCGCCGAATTCACAAAAATCCCACTGCACATTCCAATTCTTTACGTGCAGTCGGCTGCTACTGGTGTTGCTAGTTGTGACTGCTGATGACAGATGCCGTAGCAATCAATTCATGGAGTGAGTTGTATGTTTTGCGATACTCTGTCTCTGACAAGCAAGCAGAGGTGACATAGGCGCGAACACAGGAGGCTTGCAGCCCCTCGCTGCCTGCAGACACCGAACAGCCACACTAGGAGGGCGGCCTAAGTCGTAGGCGAAATGTGCTCATTCGCTTGTGTGCGACGTCAAGCCCTAAATAAGGCTGTCACTAGCGTGAGCGTTGCGTGAGCGTCGTGTAAAGTCGGAAAAGTCGTCTGCGTGGGTGAGTGCCATGTTTGGGGAGCGTTTCGTAGTTTGCGCAGTGCAATGGAGACGCGGAAAGTTGTTGTGGCCCAGTCTTTTGCAGTTGGACGACAAGAGTGGTACACAGTAGTAAAGTGCGAGGCAGTGAGTTGGCATGAACAGTCGAGTGCACAATGGGTCTTCAGATGTGCTTGTTACCTCAGGTGCTGTGTGATTGTCGACATGGAGTGAAAACGGACCAACTTGTGACTGTCCCTTCAATTTAAGACGTTAAAAACGGACGGAATTTGCAGTCGTAATACCAGAGCATCGAAACTACTTGGAACTCTTGCGTATATGAACGTGTCCGCGCCTTTGTACTCTGGTCCCTTCACCCCTGCAAACCAACCAACCATCGTGTCCGTGCACATAAGAGTAGCAAAGAACGGAGAACAGCGCAGCTTGGTTGTGCTTGGGGGCGTAGCTCAGTTGGTAGAGCGTTCGCTTTGCATGTGAAAGGTCCCGGGTTCAAGCCCCGGCGCCTCCATGTTTTGTGGTCAGTGCGTGGTAAGTGTTGGTCGCGGCGAGCCTAAAGGCACGCAAGATGTTGCAAAGCCAGCGTCACAGACTCGTATACTGACGTAAGGAGAGCAAAACGTAAATGTGAGGACCGGCTGTTGTCGAGGTGTCATCGAGTGCAAATCTGCCTTAGGTATAACGGCCTAACCTCAATGAAGTCTAGAGAGTGGACAACACGTTCGTCTACCTCAGAGCGTTGGCCGAACGCTATTTTCGACGTCGTGCGTGCCACTTTGATTTTGGCCAACTACGATTCGATACAGAATGCAGGAAACCTGAAAGACACCCTCACGGACACATTGAGAGTAGTGTTTGTCAGCGGAATAATGGGAGTGCAAGGGTCTGTGCCATTGATATGGCTGTATGATAGCGCAGTTCGTCAGCAGGGGGCGTAGCTCAGATGGTAGAGCGCTCGCTTAGCATGCGAGAGGTACTGGGATCGATACCCAGCGCCTCCAGAATTTTTAACACACCAACATGCGCACACTGCCATGCAAGTGGAATAATTCACAGCCAGAAAATGTGTCAAGGCAGATACGAGCCAACGATTAGCAGCCACAATTGGCAAACGTGCTGTAATTCGCACGAAGCACCCTCCTCCCACCACTACACTTAATTTAGAAACAGTACAAGTGTTCCCATAAGATTCTCAAACCTATGTCGCAAAGATCAGCCTTGCGCCGAATTCACAAAAATCCCACTGCACATTCCAATTCTTTACGTGCAGTCGGCTGCTACTGGTGTTGCTAGTTGTGACTGCTGATGACAGATGCCGTAGCAATCAATTCATGGAGTGAGTTGTATGTTTTGCGATACTCTGTCTCTGACAAGCAAGCAGAGGTGACATAGGCGCGAACACAGGAGGCTTGCAGCCCCTCGCTGCCTGCAGACACCGAACAGCCACACTAGGAGGGCGGCCTAAGTCGTAGGCGAAATGTGCTCATTCGCTTGTGTGCGACGTCAAGCCCTAAATAAGGCTGTCACTAGCGTGAGCGTTGCGTGAGCGTCGTGTAAAGTCGGAAAAGTCGTCTGCGTGGGTGAGTGCCATGTTTGGGGAGCGTTTCGTAGTTTGCGCAGTGCAATGGAGACGCGGAAAGTTGTTGTGGCCCAGTCTTTTGCAGTTGGACGACAAGAGTGGTACACAGTAGTAAAGTGCGAGGCAGTGAGTTGGCATGAACAGTCGAGTGCACAATGGGTCTTCAGATGTGCTTGTTACCTCAGGTGCTGTGTGATTGTCGACATGGAGTGAAAACGGACCAACTTGTGACTGTCCCTTCAATTTAAGACGTTAAAAACGGACGGAATTTGCAGTCGTAATACCAGAGCATCGAAACTACTTGGAACTCTTGCGTATATGAACGTGTCCGCGCCTTTGTACTCTGGTCCCTTCACCCCTGCAAACCAACCAACCATCGTGTCCGTGCACATAAGAGTAGCAAAGAACGGAGAACAGCGCAGCTTGGTTGTGCTTGGGGGCGTAGCTCAGTTGGTAGAGCGTTCGCTTTGCATGTGAAAGGTCCCGGGTTCAAGCCCCGGCGCCTCCATGTTTTGTGGTCAGTGCGTGGTAAGTGTTGGTCGCGGCGAGCCTAAAGGCACGCAAGATGTTGCAAAGCCAGCGTCACAGACTCGTATACTGACGTAAGGAGAGCAAAACGTAAATGTGAGGACCGGCTGTTGTCGAGGTGTCATCGAGTGCAAATCTGCCTTAGGTATAACGGCCTAACCTCAATGAAGTCTAGAGAGTGGACAACACGTTCGTCTACCTCAGAGCGTTGGCCGAACGCTATTTTCGACGTCGTGCGTGCCACTTTGATTTTGGCCAACTACGATTCGATACAGAATGCAGGAAACCTGAAAAACACCCTCACGGACACATTGAGAGTAGTGTTTGTCAGCGGAATAATGGGAGTGCAAGGGTCTGTGCCATTGATATGGCTGTATGATAGCGCAGTTCGTCAGCAGGGGGCGTAGCTCAGATGGTAGAGCGCTCGCTTAGCATGCG
This sequence comes from Schistocerca piceifrons, assembly GCF_021461385.2. Lineage (NCBI taxonomy): Eukaryota > Metazoa > Arthropoda > Insecta > Orthoptera > Acrididae > Schistocerca > Schistocerca piceifrons. The sequence goes on from NW_025728683.1 coordinate 69,291, forward strand.
AGAGGTACTGGGATCGATACCCAGCGCCTCCAGAATTTTTAACACACCAACATGCGCACACTGCCATGCAAGTGGAATAATTCACAGCCAGAAAATGTGTCAAGGCAGATACGAGCCAACGATTAGCAGCCACAATTGGCAAACGTGCTGTAATTCGCACGAAGCACCCTCCTCCCACCACTACACTTAATTTAGAAACAGTACAAGTGTTCCCATAAGATTCTCAAACCTATGTCGCAAAGATCAGCCTTGCGCCGAATTCACAAAAATCCCACTGCACATTCCAATTCTTTACGTGCAGTCGGCTGCTACTGGTGTTGCTAGTTGTGACTGCTGATGACAGATGCCGTAGCAATCAATTCATGGAGTGAGTTGTATGTTTTGCGATACTCTGTCTCTGACAAGCAAGCAGAGGTGACATAGGCGCGAACACAGGAGGCTTGCAGCCCCTCGCTGCCTGCAGACACCGAACAGCCACACTAGGAGGGCGGCCTAAGTCGTAGGCGAAATGTGCTCATTCGCTTGTGTGCGACGTCAAGCCCTAAATAAGGCTGTCACTAGCGTGAGCGTTGCGTGAGCGTCGTGTAAAGTCGGAAAAGTCGTCTGCGTGGGTGAGTGC